>NC_084622.1:38289929-38589929 GCF_033978795.1 Nerophis ophidion
ATAAAAACAGAATACAAAGATTTGCAAATCCTTTTCAACTTATATTTAATTGAATAGACTGCAAAGACAAGATACTTAACATTCCAACTGGTAAACTTAATTGTTGTTGTTTTTTTTTAATATTAGCTCATTTGATGCCTGAAACCTGTTTCAAAAAAGCTGGCACAAGTGACAAAAAAGACTGAGAAAGTTGAGGAATGCTCAAACACTTATTTGGAACATCTCAATGGTGAATGGGCTAATAGGGAACAGGATATACTGGGTATAAAATCAGCTTCCATGAAACAAATGCATGAGTAAATTGTCGAACAGTGTAAGAAGAACATTTTTCAACGAGTTATTGGAAGGAATTTAGGCATTTTACCATCTGCAGTCCGTAATATCATCAAGAGGTTCAGAGAATCCGGATAAATCACAACATGTAAGCGGCAGAGCCGAAAACCAACAATGAATGACCTTCGATCCCTCAGGCAGTACTGCATCAAAAAGCGACAGTGTGTAAAAGATATCATCACGTGGGCTCTGTTCGTTGCTACATCTGTAAGTGCACGATAAAACTTTGCTTTGCAAAGCCAAAGCTATTTATCAACAACACCCAGAAACGCCGCCGGCTTCGCTGATCCTGAGCTCAAAGATGGACTGATGCAAAGTGTAAAAGTTTTGTGGTCTGACGAGTCCACATTTCAAATTTGTTTTTGGAAATTGTGAGCGTTGAGTTCTCTGAACCAAAGAGGAAAAGAACCATCCGGACTGTTATGGGCGCAAAGTTCAAAAGCCAGCATCTGTGATGGTATGGTGGTGTATTAGTGCCCAAGGCATGGGTAACTTACACATCTGTGACGGCACCATTAATGCTGAATGGTACATACAGGTTTTGGAGCAACATATGTTGCCATCCAAGCAACGTCTTTTTCATGGACGCCCCTGCTTATTTCAGCAAGACAATGCCAAGCAACATTCTGCACATGTCACAACAGCATGGTTTTGTAGTAAAAGAGTGCAAGTACTAGACTGGCCTGCCTGTATTCCTGGTCTGTCTCCCATTGAAAATGTGTGGCGCAATATGAAGCGTAAAATACGACAATGGAGAAGCCGGACTGTTGAACAACTTAAGCTGTACATCAAGCAAAAATAGAAAATATATTCACCTGAAAAGCTTCATAAATTGGTCTCAGCTCCCAAACGTTTACTAAGTGTTGTTAAAAGGAAAGGCCATGTAACACAGTGGTAAAAATGTCCCTGTGCCAACTTTTTTGCAATGTGTTGCTGCCATTAATTTCTAAGTTAATGATTTGCAAAACAAATTAGGCTTTTCAGTTCGAACATTAAATATCTTGTCCTTGCAGTCTATTCATTTGAATACAAGTTGAAAAGGATTTGCAAATCTCTGTATTCTGTTTTTATTTCTGATTTACACAACCTGCCAACTTCACTGGTTTTGGGTTTCGTACAACGCATTGATTGATTGATTGATTGATTGATACTTTTATTAGTAGATTGCACAGTACAGTACATATTCCGTACAATTGACCATTAAATGGTAGCACCCGAATAAGTTTTTCAACTTGTTTAAGTCGGGGTCCACGTTAATCAATTCATGGTACAAATATATACTATCAACATAATACAGTCATCACACAAGTTAATCATCATAGTATATACATTGCATTATTTACATTATTTACAATCCTAAGGTAGTTAGCGCTCTGCTAAAAGTAGTTTGTCTTTGTTAGAGCTAATACCAACAATATCACTAATACGTAGTCAATATTCAGGTCACAAGATGTAAATGGAGTATTGTTGGCGCTTTTTTTATGTTTTTTAGAGGGCTTTATGGGCCGCAGAAGAATTTATAAAATGTATTTATTTTTATTTTTTTTATTAAATCAACATAAAAAACACAAGATACACTTACAATGAGTGCACAAACCCAAAAAAAATCCCTTTTTCATGACAAAAAATAAAATAATAATAATAATGGATGTAACAAAAATTTACAGAAGTAATAATTTACAAAATCCAGACCGCATTGAAAGTGGAGGTACTGTATGTGGTTGCCGTAATCCGTATGGTAGCGAACAGTCGAGGGTTTTTTTAATCCATTTTTATCAATGCACGCATGATAAAAGAGCAATTTCAAAGTCCATAATGTGCATATATTAAAAAGGACATAAATGTGATGGCGACTTGTCCAGGGTGCACCTGCCTTCCCCCCGAATGCAGCTGAGATAGGCTCCGGCACCCCCCGCGACCCCGAGAAGGGACATGCGGTAAAAAATGGATGGATGGATGAATGAAAAATTGTTGAAATACGCATTGAGGCGACAAAGTGTGTTTTATTCGATTATTCAATTACTCGATTAATCGGACAAACTAATCAATAGATTACTCGATTACTAAAATGCAGCTGAGGGTCCAGCACACCCCGCGACACAGAAGGTGATTGACAAGCAGTAGAAAATGGAAGGATGGATGGATTACTAAAATATCTGAACGCTGCACCCCTAGTTGGAGAATAAATTAAAATGTGTGATGGACCATCTGCATATATCAGGTTTTAGGGGCTCCCCCACACCAAGTTATCAGCTGTGTCGTGCATGCTATTGTTGGCTTGAGAAGGAATAGTCTGTTGAGCCAAAAGTACAGAACACTAAAACTTAATGTCAGTTTTATCACTTTGTCCCCATCCACCTCACATTTAAGTGCAGTGTTTGTATTGATTGTCTCATAACAGACCGAGCAGGTGGAGCGATCCCACCATTTAGATTATATATTAGTTATTCCCTATTCGGACGCACAGAGGAAGCCACTTTCAGTCATTTAAACCGACTCAAGCTTTCTTTTGGTCATATTGCTCAGTTATAGTTTAAGTCAGGTCTATGAAGACTTGGGTTTACCCCAACCAGAAAGACTGAGGTACCGGCCTAGCAACCATGGCCGTAACTACCATTTAGAACACAGAGGTCATGTCCTCTGTATTTTTTTTAGGTGACAAAAGGATATGACCGACTGCAAATGTACTTTGTCTCGTACATCACCATGCGGTAGATCATCTTCTCTCAATATACGATCTTTGGTCATGCACAGGCTTCACGGTGGCAGAGGGGTTAGTGCGTCTGCCTCACAATACGAAGGTCCTGCAGTCCTGGGTTCAAATCCAGGCTCGGGATCTTTGTGTGGAGTTTGCATGTTCTCCCCGTGAATGCGTGGGTTCCCTCCGGGTACTCAGGCTTCCTCCCACTTCCAAAGACATGCACCTGGGGATAAGTTGATTGGCAACACTAAATTGGCCCTAGTGTGTGAATGTGAGTGTGAATGTTGTCTGTCTATCTGTGTTGGCCCTGCGATGAGGTGGCGACTTGTCCAGGGTGTACCCCGCTTTCCGCCCGATTGTAGCTGAGATAGGCTCCAGCGCCCCCCGCGACCCCGAAAGGGAATAAGCGGTAGAAAATGGATGGATGGATGGATGGTCATGCACAGACCGCTACAACTCCAACAACATAACCCAATGAAGTCTACTTTTACTTTAATCATAGAACCTTTATTTAACCAGATGAGAAACCCATTGAGATCAAGATCTCTTTCACAAGGGTGACCTGGCCAAGAGGTCAACAGCACGTCAGAGCAGTTTCAAAACAAGTAATACATTAAGACATAGTTTTTAAAATACATAAAAGAGAACTGTAAAACAATAAAGATTTACACCTTTTAAAAACACAGGCACTGTGCAAAAGTCTCTTGCTCTCTGTCCCTCAGGACAGAACGGAAGTCTCCAAAAGAAAGTAGTTCAGTGAGTTTCGTCTGCAATGCATTCCATGCCATATGGGCAGCAATGCCAAAAGCTATTTTGCCAAATTCAGTCCGTACATGGGGAACAGTTAAAACATACAAATTGTTAGAACGTAATGCATAAGAGCTGTTTTTTCTTTGAAACAAAGTACACAAGTATGGCGGTATTAAACCTAAAAGAGCCTTTTAAATGATAGTCAGCCAATGTGTGTATCTGCGTGCACTCACTGAAGATAAGTCTGACTTCATATACAGTTGACAATGGTGGGGGAGACTACGACAGCCAGTAACAAATCTTAGTGCTGAGTGTAAAACAGTGTCCAAGGACTGGAGACATTTAGATGAAGCACTAAAATAAAGCACGTCTCCATAATCAATTACGGGCAAGATAGTCGCTGTCACCAATTTCTTTCTGACTTTAGGAGAGAATCACTTTTCATTTCTAAAAAGGAAACCAAGCTTTACCCTAAGCTTAGAGACCAAGTTGTTGATATGGGCTTTAAATGAAAGCTCCTGATCAAGAGTAAAACCTAAGTACTTGTCATTTAAAACCTGCTCTGTAGGTGTTACAATATTTGGAATATTTTCCAGTAGCACCCTTGAATGAGAGAAAACCATTACCTTGCTTTTATCTGTATCTAAAACCAATTTAAGATCAAATAAGCGAGCCTGGATGACATCAAAAGCAGCTTGTAAAAACTCAAAAGCCTGAGTGATGGAGGTTGAACAGCAATAAATAATGGTGTCGTCCACATAAAAATGGTACATTGCATTCAATCAATCAATGTTTATTTATATAGCCCCAAATCACAAATGTCTCAAAGGACTGCACAAATCATTAAGACTACAACAACCTCGGAAGAACCCACAAAAGGGCAAGGAAAACTCACACCCAGTGGGCAGGGAGAATTCACATCCAGTGGGACGCCAGTGACAATGCTGACTATGAGAAACCTTGGAGAGGACCTCAGATGTGGGCAACCCCCCCCCCCCCCCCTAGACAGATTATTGCAAAGATTATTTAAGGTATTTGTTGAAATGTGAGGTCAACAAAACATTAACATTAAAACATTCTGATGTAACTTACTAATGTTGGGTTCACCTGAATGAAATTGATGTGAAACGCTGTCGGTGTAATAAAGTGGTCCTGTCAGTCAAGTGCCGCCCTATGTAGAACATTCAGATTAAGCACATTAAAATGTAAATTATTGAATAATATGGCGCTCCATATAACATTTTACCTTAAACTTATTCCTGGCCACATCCTGCTCTGTCACTGATTAGAATATGAACACACATTTTCCACAATGTTCTCAGGTGGTTCCGTGGCAGGTGTCATTAGTACATGCTTTACAAAGTTGGAGGTCTTGTGATTGAAACCCAGCCACGGTAAAAAACTTTGGTTCCGTTTTTAAATTTATGTTTTAATTATGTTAAAATTGTGTAGTGTGTATATACATATACACATACAGTCGTGGTCAAACGTTTACATGCACTTGTAAAGAACATATAAATATACATATACATATATACACATATACATATACATATACACATATATATACACATATACATATATATACACATACATATATATATATATATACACACATACATACATACATATATAAATATATATATATATATATATATACACACATACAGTCGTGGTCAAACGTTTACATGCACTTGTAAAGAACATAATGTCATCCCTGACTTGAGTTTCTAATTATTTCTACTACTCTTGTTTTTTTGTGATAGAGTGTTTGGAGCACACACTTGGTTCTTTTATGAATTTATTATGGGTCTACTGAAAATGTGACCAAATCTGCTGGGTCAAAAGTATACATACAGCAATGTTAATATTTGGTTACATGTCCCTTGGTAAGTTTTACTGCAATAAGGCGCTTTTGGTAGCCACATGGACGAATATAAGACCTTCTGGAGGAAAGTTCTGCGGTCGAATGAAAAAAACAATTAGCTGTTTGGCCACAATACCCAGCAATATGTTTGGAGGAGAAAAGGTGAGGCCTTTAAACCCAGGAACACCATCCCTACCTCTAAGCATGGTGTTGGTAGTATTATGCTCTGGGCCTGTTTTGCTGCCAATGGAACTGGTGCTTTACAGAGAGTAAATGGGACAATCAAAAAAGGAGGATTACCTCCAAATTCTTTAGAAAAAACCTGAAATCACTAGCCTGGAGGTTGGGTCTTGGGCACAGTTGGGAATTCCAACAGGACAATGACCCCAAACGTGTCAAAAGTGGTAAAGAAATGGCTAAAACAGGCCACAATTAAGGATTTAGAATGGCTTTCCCATAATCCTGACTTCAAACGTGAGGACCATGCTTAAGAAACAAGTCCTTGTCAGAAAACAAAAAAATTTAGCTGAACTGCACCAATTTTGTCAATAGGAGTGGTCAAAAATTCAACCAGAAGCTTGTGGAGGAACATGTAACCAAATAATAACATTGCTAGATGTATACTTTTGACCCAGCAGATTTGGTCACATTTTCAGGAGACCTTTATAATATCCAGCTTTTTTCTCTCCAGTATTCATTACAGTCATCAAGCAATAGCTCAAAGACAAACAAACTTTCAGGCTTCAAAATAAAAGCGCTGTGCATTACATCCTGTCTGGTTGCATTCATTTCAAGGGGCTGTTTCGCAATACAAGTTTTTCAAGGTAGGAGCTGTGACTCAGGCCCTGTCTACATTAAGCCGGATAACCCCTTAAAACAAATAATTTTTTAGCCTAAGCCCTATTTCAGCCACACTAAACCATCGTTTAAGGTTCCCCTCCTTGGATGATTTTTTACACGGGTAAGTGCGCCGTTTATTTCTTGAATCTCCAGCTCTTAGCCTTGTATGAACTCTTCGATCGTTTACAAACCGAATTCGGAGAGGAAGTGACGCCAGAAAAAGTGCGCCCCACACAGGTAGTGATGTCAGAAAGAACGCGCCACAGTCAGCTTCATAACAAGCGGTTTCGTAACTCTGAGGAAACGCGCGGTTGCAGCTATTCCAGATACAACACATCTCAGACGGCAAAATACTGACGGTTTTGGATAAGGCCTGGAAGAACGGCAGCCTGGTGGGATATGTTTGTCACAAAGTGTGTTGTTGTGTCAGAGGAACGACAAGAGAACTTTCGAATGTCCAGGACAACTGTGATTCTACTTGGCGAAAAATGTTGCCTTTTTGTCAAAGGGGAGACAACGAGAATGCGGGCTCCCGTGAACGAGGGAAGACTACAAACACAGGGAATGTATTTGGACTGGCAAAGCAGACTATCAGTTATTGTCCAGGATGTACATCGAACTACTGTGAAGCTATGAAGTGGTTGCGGCCGTCAAGTACGACCGCCAATTTCAGCCTACAAGCACAATGTCCTGACCAGATATCTAGACTGTTGTAAAATGTTCTTTGTCACATTGTTTACTTTCACACGTCCATTAAAGATATGATTCATGTATGATGATTCACTACAATAGTCTGAGGCAAGCAAAGTTTACTGTTAAAAGAAAGGTGGCAGTAGTCTACATTGAAACACGGGGTAAGGATACACTTCCAGGTCAGATGTGACTATGACGCAAGCATTTTTATTTCCGCGCATTCCTACTAGGTCGCGTTGCGCCAGCGGTCGGAGGGTGTCTTGAACGGTGGCATTGTGTGTTTGTGGACAAGGATCAGGTTAGATCGCATAGTGTTGAAGGGGCCTCAGAATGAATTCAACCTGTATTCTGAGGTACTGCTGTATTTAGTAAGTTTATGAATGTAATATGTATATCAATCAATGTTTACTTATATAGCCCTAAATCACTAGTGTCTCAAAGGGCTGCACAAACCACTACGACATCCTCGGTAGGCCCACATAAGGGCAAGGAAAACTCACACCCAGTGGGACGTCGGTGACAATGATGACTATGAGAACCTTAGAGAGGAAAGCAATGGATGTCGAGCGGGTCTAACATGATACTGTGAAAGTTCAATCCATAATGGATCCAACACAGTCGCGAGAGTCCAGTCCAAAGCGGATCCAACACAGCAGCGAGAGTCCCGTTCACAGCGGAGCCAGCAGGAAACCATCCCAAGCGGAGGCGGATCAGCAGTGCAGAGATGTCCCCAGCCGATACACAGGCGAGCAGTACATGGCCACCGGATCGGACAGGACCCCCTCCACAAGGGAGAGTGGGACATAGAAGAAAAAGAAAAGAAACGGCAGATCAACTGGTCTAAAAACAAAATACATATGTGAGCGTCTTTGCTCGTGGAGGGTTCTCCTGCATCCAATAGAACCGCCTTGAGCCCGGTGTACAGGGTTGAGCAAGTTTTTATTAAAAAATAGGGTAGAATTGCTTTGCAGCTGTGTCTTGTCTCTTCTGCCAGGCCCCCCTCCACAACATATGATTAATCTAGTTATTTATTGAGAAAATACATGAGAAAGGGACCATAAAAATCTCATCACAAAATAAATCGAAATCGCAATATTGAGGTAAACGGTTGCGGTTTAGCTCGGTTGGTAGAGTGGCCGTGCCAGCAACTTGAGGGTTGCAGGTTCAATTCCCGCTTCTGCCATCCTAGTCACTGCCGTTGTGTCCTTGGGCAAGACACTTTACCCACCTGCTCCCAGTGCCACCCACACTGGTTTGAATGTAACTTAGATATTGGGTGTCACTATGTAAAGCGCTTTGAGTCACTAGAGAAAAAGCGCTATATAAATATAATTCACTTCATTTCACTTCACAACTAGGGCTGGACGATATGGCCTTTTTGTAATATCTCGATATTTTTAGGTCATATCGCAATACACGATATATTTCTCGATATTTTGCCTTGGCCTTGAATGAACACTTGATACATATAATCACAGCAGTATGATGATTCTTTGTGTCTGTGTTAAAACATTTTTCTTCATACTGCATTAATATATGCTACTTTTAAACTATCATGCAGAGAGGGAAATCACAACTAAGTCAATTGACCAAAACTGTATTCATCAAACAGTTATTAAGCAGTGGCACAAACGTTCATGTCATTTCGAAAACAGAAAGTGCAAGATTGTCAGATACATTTTAAGTGTCAAAGGGACGGCGTGGCGCAGTGGTAGAGTGGCCGTGTGCAACCCGAGGGTCCCTGGTTCAATTCCCACCGAGTACCAACCTCGTCACGTCCGTTGTGTCCTGAGCAAGACACTTCACCCTTGCTCCTGATGGGCTCCTTGCATGGCAGCTCCCTCCATCAGTGTGTGAATGTGTGTGTGAATGGGTAAATGTGGAAGTAGTGTCAAAGCGCTTTGAGTACCTTAAAGGTAGAAAAGCGCTATACAAGTACAACCCATTTAAATAAAAATGAGCTGCATAATAGGAAATCAAATAGTATTCCTCCTTCGCTGTGTGGTAGGTTACTAAGGACGTTATTAAATTCTGTTGACTATTTTTTTTATACCGTGTTGATCTGGAAATGTTTGCCTTGTGTGGCACCGAACGGAGATGTTGACATGCGGAGTAGGCACTCTTCATTCTCTAGCAGGTGACTTTTCAAATGATGCTAAATATTAGCAGTAATGCTACTTTCTATAACAACGCTTTTGCCGCATGCTTGACTTATTACGGTTGTCTGTTCGGCATATTCCCACTTGAAGCCAAACCACCGCCAGACGATGGACCCTCTGCTGTTTTTCTTGGGAATTACTTCTTCTTTCATCCACACCATCTTTCTCTCATACTACCACTCGCACGGCACTGCTAGCATCACGACTAACATGTGACGTGTGTAAGAAATACATGATTAGAATATGAACACACATTTTCCACAATGTTCTCAGGTGGTTCCGTGGCAGGTGTCATTAGTACATGCTTTACAAAGTTGGAGGTCTTGTGATTGAAACCCAGCCACGGTAAAAAACTTTGGTTCCGTTTTTAAATTTATGTTTTAATTATGTTAAAATTGTGTAGTGTGTATATATATATATATGTATATATATATATATATACACACACACACACACATACAGTCGTGGTCAAACGTTTACATGCACTTGTAAAGAACAATGTCATCCCTGACTTGAGTTTCTAATTATTTCTACTACTCTTGTTTTTTTGTGATAGAGTGTTTGGAGCACACACTTGGTTCTTTTATGAATTTATTATGGGTCTACTGAAAATGTGACCAAATCTGCTGGGTCAAAAGTATACATACAGCAATGTTAATATTTGGTTACATGTCCCTTGGTAAGTTTTACTGCAATAAGGCGCTTTTGGTAGCCACATGGACGAATATAAGACCTTCTGGAGGAAAGTTCTGCGGTCGAATGAAAAAAACAATTAGCTGTTTGGCCACAATACCCAGCAATATGTTTGGAGGAGAAAAGGTGAGGCCTTTAAACCCAGGAACACCATCCCTACCTCTAAGCATGGTGTTAGTATTATTATGCTCTTGGCCTGTTTTGCTGCCAATGGAACTGGTGCTTTACAGAGAGTAAATGGGACAATCAAAAAAGGAGGATTACCTCCAAATTCTTTAGAAAAAACCTGAAATCACTAGCCTGGAGGTTGGGTCTTGGGCACAGTTGGGAATTCCAACAGGACAATGACCCCAAACGTGTCAAAAGTGGTAAAGAAATGGCTAAAACAGGCCACAATTAAGGATTTAGAATGGCTTTCCCATAATCCTGACTTCAAACGTGAGGACCATGCTTAAGAAACAAGTCTTTGTCAGAAAACTAACAAATTTAGCTGAACTGCACCGATTTTGTCAATAGGAGTGGTCAAAAGAGAAGAGCCTGTAATGTAATGCCCGCAACTAAAAGCAACTGCGTGAGAACGTATACTCACGATAGTCATTTTGTATAACCCCGCGATATATCGCCCAGGCCTAAGGTAACCAAATCGCAATTTGATTAATTTCCAAAATCATTAGCCCTACTAGGAGAGTACAGTGTTCTGCAAAAGATGCGTGCCAGCTCTTATCAGATCCTCAAACATAATCAGTAGTATTGTGAAACACAATTGAATGACCATACTACAGTATACTGGGCATTCTAAAGCATACAATGCTTAATCATACAATAACGTTTGAACTGACTGTATTAGTACACTTCATTTCTTCCAACAGAATATTAAAATCCAATAAATCTTCATGCTATTAGTGTCTGTCATTTCCCTTATGTGCAGGGTTTCTTGCCTTCACTCTGCCACAATGATAAAAGTAGATAAAGCGAGGAGATATAAATATCCATGCACTTATCTGGATTTATAGTTCCTGCAGAAGTTTGTAAATCGTAGTCTGTCTAAAAAACAAGGATTATTTTGCTACTTTGGCAAGGCACTGACAGAAATACTACACTATATTTCTCCACGCTGTTTCCAGCAGAAACCTTAGTCATCAGACCTCAGTTCATTAGAGCTCACCCCTGATGTCTGGAAAACAGAGATTCCAGCACCCATATTATCATATTAATCACCACAGTGTGTGTATGCGCACCAGCAGGAAAAACAATTCACAAAATAAAAAAAGCGACAAAAATGAGTGGTGTCTAACCAGAAGAATGTGTTTACACAGAAGACGAAAAGTTTGTAAGGGATTCTAAAACAGTACCATACTTTGCATATTGGGCAATTTTGCACAAAGCACAAATAACATCTCCGGCAATACTGTACATTTCTGATTTAGCACTGAGAGATGATATCACGACTGCAACAAAACAAAGTTCAGTTCTTCAGGAATTTGAGACGTCACGATAGTGCCAATTCACCCAAATTCAACCAATTCCAGCTAATTAAGGGTGGCTTCGCGATTTTGTTCAAAGCCTGCTACTTCCCCCCAACATTTTGGCTTATCAGCGTCAATTTGTTTTTTAATCGCCACTCAACTGCACACATGAACTATCAAGTCGATATATTTCTTATATAGACGATATACATTTTCCTGTATACCTTTTACCTAAATCCGGTTCTTGTCTATGGCGCTAAGACAAACCATAGTAAATATTTACGTCCTAATTTGCATGTATTTGTATTAGGGCTGTAAAACGATTAAAAATGTTATCGCGATTAATCACATTTTGTTCATTGTTAACTCAAAATTGCGATTAATAACAGCTACAGATCATTTTTCATCATTAATGTCTACCGTAGACGGCTCATTTTCATCCATGAACAGACAATTAATTTGCTTGAATGAAACGTATTTTAAACATTGTGCTTTTTCAAACAGATCAACACAAAAAGGACAAACATGATTTAAAGACAGTAATTTTAAAAAAAGCCTACTGTATTAGGTGTCTTGCCAGAGTTTGTATTGATACAGAATTTTTGCTCTAGGAGCACTTGCATTCAAAGGAGGAGCACCACTTCCATGTTCA
This sequence comes from Nerophis ophidion, assembly GCF_033978795.1. NCBI lineage: Eukaryota > Metazoa > Chordata > Actinopteri > Syngnathiformes > Syngnathidae > Nerophis > Nerophis ophidion. Next base: position 38,302,084 of record NC_084622.1, read on the forward strand.
GATAACAGTTTCATGCACAAATAACACAAAATGTGGATTGTTATGATCATGCTTTGGTTGTTGAAGATGTTTGGGAATATCCATTCATCTATTTTCAAGTTAATGGTCTTCATATTTCTGCATGGCAACGTTTTAACCTTCTCTATTAATTATTAAAATTTAATATTCAGCCTGCTAATCATTCAGATTAGCTCGGATTCAGGAGGAACAGTGTGGTTTTCGTCCTGGTCGTGGAACTGTGGACCAGCTCTATACTCTCGGCAGGGTTCTTGAGGGTGCATGGGAGTTTGCCCAACCAGTCTACATGTGCTTTGTGGACTTGGAGAAGGCATTCGACCGTGTCCCTCGGGAAGTCCTGTGGGGAGTGCTCAGAGAGTATGGGGTATCGGAATGTCTTATTGTGGCGGTCCGTTCCCTGTACGATCAGTGCCAGAGCTTGGTCCGCATTGCTGGCAGTAAGTCGGACACGTTTCCAGTGAGGGTTGGACTCCGCCAAGGCTGTCCTTTGTCACCGATTCTGTTCATAACTTTTATGGACAGAATTTCTAGGCGCAGCCAAGGCGTTGAGGGGTTCCGGTTTGGTGGCCACGGGATTAGGTCTCTGCTTTTTGCAGACGATGTGGTCCTGATGGCTTCATCTGGCCGGGATCTTCAGCTCTCACTGGATCGGTTCGCAGCCGAGTGTGAAGCGACCGGAATGAGAATCAGCACCTCCAAGTCCGAGTCCATGGTTCTCGCCCGGAAAAGGGTGGAGTGCCATCTCCGGGTTGGGGAGGAGACCCTGCCCCAAGTGGAGGAGTTCAAGTACCTAGGAGTCTTGTTCACGAGTGGGGGAAGAGTGGATCGTGAGATCGACAGGCGGATCGGTGCGGCGTCTTCAGTAATGCGGACGTTGTACCGATCCGTTGTGGTGAAGAAGGAGCTGAGCCGGAAGGCAAAGCTCTCAATTTACCGGCCGATCTACGTTCCCATCCTCACCTATGGTCATGAGCTTTGGGTCATGACCGAAAGGATAAGATCACGGGTACAAGCGGCCGAAATGAGTTTCCTCCGCCGGGTGGCGGGTCTCTCCCTTAGAGATAGGGTGAGAAGCTCTGCCATCCGGGAGGAACTCAAAGTAAAGCCGCTGCTCCTCATCGAGAGGAGCCAGATGAAGTGGTTCGGGCATCTGGTCAGGATGCCACCCGAACGCCTCCCTAGGGATGTGTTTAGGGCACGTCCAGCTGGTAGGAGGCCACGGGGAAGACCCAGGACACGTTGGGAAGACTATGTCTCCCGGCTGGCCTGGGAACGCCTCGGGATCCCCCGGGAAGAGCTAGACGAAGTGGCTGGAGATAGGGAAGTCTGGGCTTCCCTGCTTAGGCTGCTGCCCCCGCGACCCGACCTCGGATAAGCGGAAGATGATGGATGGATGGACGGATATTCAGCCTGCTAATCATTCTGTAATTGAGGACTCAACCAGAACATGTTATAAAATTATTTAACTGATGTACTATGTTGCATGTCTTTAGGTGCAAATATCACAGATTAAAATTACAAAATATCTCTGACAAATAGGGATGGGTAGCTTTCACATGTAAATCAATACGGTACTCCTGTTACGTGGGAATCGGTACCGGTATCTAACTGTACCAGTTATTTGTACTTTAGTGTGTGCTCATGTGGTAAAAATGTGTATTTGTGTAGTAATGAAATTTTTAAATGATTAAATGTAACCTATTTATTTCTCTTTATCGACCAATCATTAAATATATCAAAACAATATCAAGTTACTTGTATAGTAACATTATTGCAATTAGTTTGCAAATTTCTGCAACATAAAAATCCTTAACTACATAAATGCAGTGTTTTTTCTAAGTATCGCACAAAACTCGTACTCCTTTCTTTTTTCATCTGAAAAATATGTAATGAAGGTTTATGGAGGAAATTAAATTAAAAACAAATAAGCAAAAGAGGATGGAGGATAGCGCTTTTATTATTAAAGTGGAAACGTGATTGGTTTGAGAAAGTGTCTAGTCATGTTTTGATTTCGAACCAACTTTTTACAATAAAAAAAAAAGTCTCTTTGACTTAATGCCGACCATCTTTTGTTTCTGTGGAGCTTTTATGTCATCTTACTTATTAAATCGGTCCCAGTAACAATCTAAATGTTATGTTATCACCGCACCTTAACTGTAATCTGAACATGGAAGTGAAGCACCACCCACCTCTACAACGACGCGTGCAGCAGGCGTTTGCTGCAGGGATCTCGCCTCTGTACACTGCGTAAAATAGTCGTTTTTTGTTGGGACAACCTGATATTTCCATAAGGTTGACTTTCTTTTTGTCAGTTTCTGCTTGCTTGTGGCTCATCAGTAGCAAGTAACTGCAGCCAAGTTTCACCCGCTACAACATTAACCGACGTTCAAACGGGTGTGTATTAATCGCCTGTTAAAAAAAATTAGTGCAGTTTTTTAAATTTGTAGTTTTTGCGTTAACTTTGACCGCCCTAATTTATACATGTATTTATTTATAAATGTATTTAATAGGGCTGCGAATCTTTGGGTGTCCCACGATTTGATTAAATATCGATTCTTGGGGTCACGATTCAATCATATATCGATTTTTTTTTATTCGACGAGATTCTCGATTCAAAAACGATATTTTTCCGATTCAAAACGATTCTGTATTCAGTCAATACATAGGATTTCAGCAGGATCTACGCCAGTCTGCTGACATGCTAGCAAAGTAGTAGATTTTTTTAAAAAGCTTTTATAATTATAAAGGACAATGTTTTATCAACGGATTGCAATAATGTAAATATGTTTTAACTATTAAATGAACCAAAAATATGACTTATTTTATTTTTGTGAAAACATTGGACACAGTGTGTTGTCAAGCTTATGAGATGCGATGCAAGTGTAAGCCACTGTGACACTATTGTTCTTTTTTTTTTATAAATGTCTAATGATAATGTCAATGAGGGATTTTTAATAACTGCTATGCTGAAATTATAACTAATATTGATACTGTTGTTGATAATATTCATTTTTGTTTCACTACTTTTGGTTTGTTCTGTGTCGTGTTTGTGTCTCCTCTCAATTTCTCTGTTTATTGCAGTTCTGAGTGTTGCGGGGTCAGGTTTGGTTTTGGAATTGGATTGCATTGTTATGGAATCGGTGTATTGTTTTTTTTGGATTGATTAAAAAAAAAAAAATTGATTAAAAAAAAAAAAGAGAATCGATTCTGAATCACACAATGTGAGAGACACAATTCGTATTCGAATCGTTTTTTTCACACTGCCCTAGTATTTAACCTTTATCTTATAGGCGATTAAGAACATGTTCTAATTTGCAATGCTGACCGAGCAAAGAGGCAGCATTTACATGACAGACATGTTAAAGTGTAATAGTCTCTCAACGTCACTTACCAAACAAAAAATAGTGCGCTTTAGATTGCTCCCAACATTTCACGAATGCTCCTAACGTGCAGCGGTAAATGTGTTCCACATAAATTAATGTTGGGTTTCACTATGTAAAGCGCTTTGAGTCACTAGAGAAAAGCGCTATATAAATATAATTCACTTCACTTGAAGATGGACAAATTATTTTCAGTTGTAAAATAAATGTGGAGAATGTCTGTAACTTGTGGAAGACAGCAGAGAGTTGGTGGTGTTTCTTCCTGTAATTATAAATAATTATTACAATAAATAGTTATGAGGGCTTCACGGTGGCAGAGGGGTTAGTGAGTCTGCATCACAATACGAAGGTCCTGCAGTCCTGGGTTCAAATCCAGGCTCTGGATCTTTCTGTGTGGAGTTTGCATGTTCTCCCAGTGAATGCGTGGGTTCCCTCCGGGTACTCCGGCTTCCTCCCACTTCCAAAGACATGCACCTGGGGATAGGTTGATTGGCAACACTAAATTGGCCCTAGTGTGTGACTGTGAGTGTGGATGTTGTCTGTCTATCTGTGTTGGCCCTGTGATGAGGTGGCGACTTGTCCAGGGTGTACCCTGCCTTCCGCCCGATTGTAGCTGGGATAGGCGCCAGCGCCCCCCGCGACCCCGAAAGGGAATAAGCGGTAGAAAATGGATGGGGATGGATAGTTATAATGAATTAAAAACAGTAATTTGACAGTAAGTCCGGAGTTTGTGCTTTTACTGCCAACTGGTGTCGACATTCAAGTCTGTGTGGTAAAAAAAAAATAAAATAAGTGTAAAACAACAAAATATTAGTTTTCAAATTTTTGTTGCAATCATGTACTCTTTGGGGTCAAGTATACAGGGAATACTTAAAACAATAAAACTACAGGTTTATCCAATGTTATTGTAAAAATAAAAAAATAAAACAAATCCAGGAGGGACTGAAAGTTATATGAAACGATAAATTATGCAATAGGAGCCCAAGCCGTATCACTGGAGGGAAGTGGACCTGTTATTGTTAAGACCTCAAAAGCTTTGGGTGGTCTATGTCAAGATGTAAGACACACATAGGATGGGAGGAACTGGAAGAGACAAGATGCAGCAGGAACATACGAATACAAACTGAATGTAGCTTCTGAACACCTGCCATTTCCTTTCCTGAGAGAACACACACTCGACTGTTTGCGATGACCTTAAGAGCATGCGGCGCACTTCTCCGCACTTTCATAAACACTGATCTCTGGAATGTGTTTTTCCCTTTTGCTGATTACACATAAAAATCCTTCTCGTGACTTATATCACCTGATTTCATGCCAGTGGTATGTCACTAAAGCAATGTACACACACGCAAGCACATTTTGACACCTTTCTCAGGCTTATGTCATTTTTACAGCGGATTAGAGACAGTGGATGATATTTATGATTGCACAAACTGTCATTCAACCTATAAAAAAAAAAAACAGAAGAAATTACCCCTCAGGTTGTTTCACTACCAAAGTTGCACAAAATTACTGTAGTCAAACCATCATCCTGACATCATGCAAGATTATAATTTGCAAGTCCTGAAAAAATGTGCAAAACTCCAAACCTACAAATGGGAAATTAAAGGCCTACTGAAACCCACTACTACCCACCACACAGTCTGATAGTTTATATATCAATGATGAAATATTAACATTGCAACACATGCCAATACGGCCTTTTTAGTTTACTAAATTGCAATTCTAAATTTCCCGGGAGTTTCTTCTTCGAAACGTCGTGTAATGATGACGTGCATGCAGGAGGTCACGGGTTTTTAGGAAGTATGAGCGCTGCGCACACACACAGCTAAAAGTAGTCTGCTTTAATGGCAAAATTATATGGTTTTTTGGACATCTGTGTTGCTGAATCTTTTGCAATTTGTTCAATTAATATTGGAGAAGTCACAGTAGAAAGATGGAGTTGGGAAGCTTTAGCCTTTAGCCACACAAACACACGGTGATTCCTTGTTTAAAATTCCTGGAGGTGAAACTTTCCTATGGATCAGAGCGCGGTCAAGACAACATGGATCCCGACTACATGTCAACCGGCAGGTTTTGGTGAGAAAATTGTGGTTAAAAAGTCAGTTCTTACCGGAGAAAAGCCGAGCTTGTGCCGTCCATAGCTGCCATCGACTCCCCTGAGAAACTGTGCGTCAAGACACCCTACTGACTATAAGGTAATATTAAACTCAATAAAACACTAGCAACACAATAAAAAGATAAGGGATTTCCCAGAATGATCCAAGTAAATGTGTCTAAAAACAGAATCTGTCCCAATGCAATCGCGTTTTTTTTTTTAAACTTATTTTGTTTTTATATTAATTTTTTTTCTAGTCCGTTGCTATCAATATCCTCAAACACGAATCTTTCATCCTCGCTCAAATTAATGGGGAAATTGTAGTTTTCTCAGTCCGAATAGCACTTTTTGTTGGAGGCTCCCATTAAAAATAATGTGAATATGTGAGGAGCCCCCACACTTAAGACGTCATCGTCTGCGACTTCCGGTAGAGGCAGGGATTTTCTCTTAGCACCGAAAGTTGCGAACTTTATCGTGGATGTTCTCTACTAAATCCTTTCAGCAAAAATATAGCAATATCACGAAATGATCAAGTATGACACATAGAATGGACCTGCTATCCCCGTTTAAATAAGAACATCTCATTTCAGTAGGCCTTTAAGACTCTCAGTAGAATTTGATTCTCCCACCCCGTTTCATATTGCCGTTTGGAGGCCATCTCTCCACCTGCATCCGACAGTCTACCGGTGCATCTGACCACTGATTGACAGTAGGCAACATCCGACCAATCATTGCAGCAATAACTGCATTGTCAGATTACTAGTCTCTCTTTTTTTCACCTGCCTCAGGCTGACTTTGTGCTGTATGCACACACGCCTCACAGCAGATATGCACATTCTTTGCACATTCTTTGCACACTTGCAGAGAATGCGCCCCCATGTATGCGTATAACGGAGCCCACCATGGATTGCGGGGACTCGCGTGCACACGTGTTCTATGTGTAAGGGAGGGCCAGCCCTGGATGCCAATAAGCCAAACAAAGATGTAAATTACAAACCCCGTTTCCATAATAGTTGGGAAATTGTGTTAGAGTAAATATAAACGGAATACAATGATTTGCAAATAATTTTCAACCCATATTCAGTTGAATATGCTACAAAGACAAAATATTTGATGTTCAAATTGATAAACTTTTTTTTTTTTTTTTTGCAAATAATCACTAACTTTAGAATTTATTGCCAGCAACACGTGACAAAGAAGTTGGGAAAGGTGGGAATAAATACTGATAAATTTGAGGAATGCTCAAACACTTATTTGGAACATCCCACATGTGTGCAGGCTAATTGTGAACAAGAAAGGATGGGTCAAGGTACACCCCTTTGTCCACAACTGCGTGAGCAAATAGTCAAACAGTTTAAGAAGAACGTTTCTCAAAGTGAAATTGCAAGAAATTTAGGGATTTCAACATCTACAGTCCATAATATCATCAAAAGGTTCAGAGAATCTGGAGAAATCACTCCACGTAAGCGGCATGGCCGGAAGCCAACATTGAATGACCGTGACCTTCGATCCCTCAGACGGCACTGTATCAAACACAGACATCAATCTCTAAAGGATATCACCACATGGGCTCAGGAACAGTTCAGAAAACAACTGTCACTAAATACAGTTTGTCGCTACATCTGTAAGTGCAAGTTAAAGCTCTACTATGCATAGCCAAAGCCATTTATCAACAACATCCAGAAACGACGCCAGTTTCTCCGGGCCCGAGATCATCTAAGATGGACTGATGAAAATTGGAAAAGTGTTCTGTGGTCTGACGAGTTCACATTTAAAATTGTTTTTGGAAATATTCGACATTGTGTCATCCAAACCAAAGGGGAAGCAAACCATCCAGACTGTTAGACGCAAAGTTCAAAAGCCAGCATCTGTGATGGTATGGGGGTGCATTAGTGCCCAAGGCATGGGTAACTTACATGTCTGTGAAGGCACCATTAATGCTGAAAGGTACATACAGGTTTTGGAACAACATATGCTGCCATCTAAGCACTGTCTTTTTCATGGACGCCCCTGCTTATTTCAGCAAGACAATGCCAAGCCACATTCAGCACGTGTTACAACAGCATGGCTTCGTAAAAAAAAGAGTGCGGGTACTTTCCTGGCCCGCCTACAGTCCAGACCTGTCTCCCATCGAAAATGCGTGGTGTATATATATAAATATATATATATATATATATATAAATATAAATATAAATATAAATATAAATATAAATATATATATATATATACCCACACACGAGACAACAACTTGTCTTTTATTAGTAAGTAAGCAAACAAAGGCTCCTAAGGCTCTGTTTCTTCTTTAATTTCGTTTTTGGTACCTGCCTCCAGACTCCAACCATCCGTTTCAATACATGCGTAATCTGTTGAATCACTTGTGCCGCTGAAATCCGAGTCTGAATCCGAGCTACTATGCTATACCTTTCTGTACTATCCGCCATGTTTGTCTCTGGTGGCTTCACGCAGTGACGTCACAGGACAATAGACGGGTGGATATAGCGATGGTTTATATCAGGCACTTTGAAGCCGTTTTTCGGGATATTGCGTGATGGGTCAAATTTTGAGAAAAACTTCGAAAAATAAAATAATCCACTGGGAACTGATTTTTATTGGTTTTAACCCTTTAGAAATTGTGATAATGTTCCCCTTTAAGGTAATGTGTGGCGTTCCACAGGGTTTGGTGCTTGGCCCTGCAATCTTCAGCATCTATTGTACATGCTGCCGCTAGGTGACATCATACGCAAATACGGTGTTAGCTTTCACTGTTATGCTGATGACACCCAACTTTACTTGCCCCTATATCTGACCAACATGCCGGTTTGTAATCACCTGGAGGCGTGTCTTAATGAAATTAAATAATGGATGTCCAGCAACTTTTTGCGTCTTAACGCTAAGAAAATGAAAATGTTGGTTATCGGTCCTGCTAGACACTGACACTTAATTAACAATTGCCAACCAAACAATTTTTGGGGACCGATGGGGATCCCAAATACACAAACAGGTTCCAACAAGTAAGAAAAGTAGGTTTTGAGATAAGAAAAAAAAGCCTGTAAATAAAATAAAAAAAGTCAAATGTAATCTCCAATCTTCTTTCAAAAAACATTTAGAGGCCTACTGAAACCCACTACTACCGACCACGCAGTCCGATAGTTTATATTTAAATGATGAAATATTAACATTGCAACACACGCCAATACGGCCTTTTTAGTTGACTAAATTACAATTTTAAATTTCCCGCTGAGTTTCTTGTTGAAAACGTCGCGGAATGACGCGTGACGTCACAGACTTTCAGGAAATATTAGCGCTGCACTATTTGCGGCTAAAAGTCGTCTCTTTTTATTGTGCAATTACACAGTATTTTGGACATCTGTGTTGCTGAATCTTTTGCAATTTGTTCAATTAATATTGGAGAAGTCAAAGTAGAAAGATGGAGTTGGGAAGCTTTAGCCTTTAGCCACACAAACACACGGTGATTCCTTGTTTAAAATTCTCGGAGGTGAAGCTTTACTATGGATCAGAGCGGTCAAGCCAACATGGTTTCCAACCACTTGTCAACCGGCAGGTTTCAGTGAGAAAATGGTGGTAAAAACTCGCCTCTTACCGGAGATCTGGGGAGTTTGCGCCGTCCTTTTATCTGCCGTCGACTTCCCTCAGACACTGGCCTCAAGACATCCATGGACACACTCCTTTGACTATCAGGTACTATTTAATCTCACTATACCACTAGCAACACAATAGAAAGATAAGGGATTTCCCAGAATTATCCTAGTACATGTGTCTAAAAACATCTGAATCCGTCCCAATGCAATCGCTTTTATTTTTCTTTTGTGAATTATATTTATATAGCGCTTTTCTCTAGTGACTCAAAGTGCTTTACATAGTGAAACCCAATACCTAAGTTACATTTAAACCAGTGTGGGTGGCACTGGGAGCAGGTGGGTAAAGTGTCTTGCCCAAGGACACAACGGCAGTGACTAGGATGGCGGAAGCGGGAATCGAACCTGCAACCCTCAAGTTGCTGGCACGGCCGCTCTACCAACCGAGCTATCAATATCACCATCCACAAATCTTTCATCCTCGCTCAAATTAATGGGGAAACTGACGTGGGGCGGCATAGCTCGGTTGGTAGAGCGGCCGTGCCAGCAACTTGAGGGTCGCAGGTTCGATTCCCGCTTCCAGCATCCTAGTCACTGCTGTTGTGTCCTTGGGCAAGGCACTTTACCCACCTGCTCCCAGTGCCACCCACACTGGTTTGAATGTAACTTAGATATTGGGTTTCACTATGTAAAGCGCTTTGAGTCATTAGAGAAAAGCGCTATATAAATATAATTCACTTCACGTTTTCTCGGTCCGAATAGCTCTTGCTCCTCACGTCTGGAGGAGCATCACCCTTGTGACGTCATCGTCTGTGACTTCCGTTAAAGGCAGGGCTTTTTTATCAGCACCAAAAGTTGCAAACTTTATCATCGATGTTCTCTACTAAATCCTTTCCGCAAAAATATGGCAATATCGCGAAATGATCAAGTATGACACAAAGAATGGACCTGCTATCCCCGTTTAAATAAGAAAATCTCATTTCAGTAGGCCTTTAGCAATGCTCTATCTTCAGCTAACAAAATAACCAAATGTGAAATAAAGTGTCCTGGTTTAAAAGGACTTGTTTGAGCATCAGCAGTAAAATTAAATTAATTCACCTTTATCAATGGTGTTTTTTAAATCGATAATTATTATAGGACATACGCACGAATATTTTAGCCAGGAACACCAACCTGCCAACTGCTTCATGATGCTGTGTGACAGGCTGCGTTCTGAAAATTACTTAAAAAAAGAAAAGAAAAAAAAAGGCCTTCATTATAGTTGTCACTTTTCCAAAAATAGTAATTGAATTACTCTTTAATAAATGTAATTACTAGGGTAAGTAATTCATGTGTTACTTAAAAATTCAACTTAAAATATCTGGCATAATGCAGTTGCAATTGGTCACATACATATGACAGCAGTCTGTGAGTCTGTGTTTGTATCTTTCAAAAGGCGGCGCCTGTTGCCTAGCGACCTGTGACGTCAGCGAGTCAGATTTTGAGCTGTTTTTATTAGCTTAGCAGGCGAGCAGCAGCAGTTTGTCGGCTCTAACTGCAAATCATTGTATTCCGTTTATATTTACATCTAACACAAATTCCCAACTCATACGGAAACGGGGTTTGTATATGTTTTATACATGAGGAAAAAAACTTGACATGTTTTGATGAAAATGTCCAATAAAAGTGACTTTAGACTTTCTCTCTGTGGAGCTTGTATTCCATCTTACTAAATCAGTTTGAGTAAAAATCTACATATTATGTTATTAATGCACTCAACTGTAAATCTAAACACGGATGTGATGCTCCTACTATCTACAACAGGGGCGCTCACACTTTTTCTGCAGGCGAGCTACTTTTCAATTGACCAAGTCGAGGAGATCTACCTCATTCCTATTTATAATTTATATTTATTTATTTATGAAAGAGACATTTTTGTAAACAAGTTAATGGTGTTTAATGATAATACAAGCATGTTTAACACACACAGATTCCTTTCTTTCATGAAGACAAGAATATAAGTTGGTGTATTACCTGATTCTGATGACTTGCATTGATTGGAATTAGACAGTGGTGCTGATAACGTCCGCATTTTCAAATGGAGGAAAAAAAAAGTCCTCCTTTCTGTCCAATACCACATGAAAGTGGTTGGATTTGGCATCTCATTTGTCCAACTTGCATACTCGTTTTTAAACACTTTGTTATGAGAGTAGCATATGTGTGTGGCCCTTTAATGTCTGGCAGCAGGTGAGTGACCTCAGTGAGTGTGCGGGTGGGCAAGCAAGTGAGAAAGCGGTCGCTGAGGGCGGGGGAGAAATACATTGGCATCAAACTCCGTAGCTTGCTAGCTTGTGCACGCTAGCTTTCTGAGACTCTTATTTTGTTAGCACAGGCAGGATGAAACAGGTCTTTTATGGTGAAGACAGGAACTGTGCAGTCGGTCTTTAGAGTTTTGACAGTAGGTACGGAGTCTCTAGAAATAAAATGTGTTTCTCTGCGTCCGCCCTGTTAGTGATTTTTTTCTTAAATATGAGCTCGCAGCAGCCAGCGTCATCTCACAAGATCCTCGGGTGCCGAGAATGTCAAACAACTGACGAAAGTGAAGTCTTGGTATGATTGATGATTGCTCATTTTTATGTCTATTTTTTAATGCCTGGCTTGAGATCGACTGACACACCCTCCGAGATCGACCAGTCGATCGCGATCGACGTAACGGGCACCCCTGATCTACAAGCAGCAAAGGCGCCAACAGGGTTTGATTCAATGTCGTCGTCTCACGGCGATTGAAGGTAAAATTGTCTTGTCTAGATAACGACTTTCCACGGTTTAGGACCTGGGATTTCTAAAAGGTCCCCCTTTCTCTGGGCAGTTCGGAGAGATATTTTCGAGCTTGTGGCTCAAAAGTAACTGGAGGCCATCACACAATTACCCAAGATACTGAACAGGCCGAGGGTCAAAAACGATAATTGCGCATTTTTAAAAAAATTATCGCTCTTCAAGGAACTTTTAGTTAACGCATAATCGCATTTACTTTGACAGCCCTCCTATATATACAGTACGGGTGTGTGTGTATATATGTATAAATATATCTATGCATATATATATATAAATGAGTGTACATATATACAAAAGCAAAACAGAAATTAAAAAATGTTTGCTAATTTACTATTAAAAAAAAAAAATAGTAGTCAGAACCTTTGCTCAATACTTTCTTGATGCACCTTTGGCAGCAATTACAGCCTCAAGTCTTTTCGAATACGATGCCACAAGCTTGGCATTCCTATCTTTGGACAGTTCTGCCCATTCCTCTTTACATCACCTCTTAAGCTCCATCAGGTTAGATGGGAAGGGTTGGTTTTCAACCAGGATGTCTCTGTACATTGCTGCATTCATCTTAGTCTAGTCAAGGAGGTGACCAAGAATCCAATGGTCACGCTGTCAAGAACTGCAGCATTCCTCTGTGGAGAGGAGAATCTTACAGAAGGACGATTACTCTGCAACAATCCACTAATCAGGCCTGTATGGTATAGTGACCGGACAGAAACCATTTCTTCATTAAAAAAAAAAAGAAAAAAGTGTGCCAAGACGCACCTGAAAGACTCTCAGACCATGAGAAAATAGGTTACAGTGGTCAAAAAGTATTTAGTCAGTCAGCGATTGTGCAAGTTCTCCCACTTAAAATGATGACAGAAGTCTGTAATTTTCAACATAGGTACACTTCAACTGTGAGAGGCAGGATGTGAAAAAAAAAATCAGGAATTCACATTTTAGGAATTTTAAAGAATTCATTTGTAAATTATGGTGGACAAAAAGGTATTTGGTCAACCATTTAAAGTACTCACCTGTCATCATTTTAAGTGGGAGAACTTGCTCAATCGGTGGCTGACTAAATATTTTTTTGCCCCACTGCATCTGGTCTGATGAGACAAAGATTGAAGTCTTTGGCGTGAATGCCGGCTGTCATTTTTGGAGGAAACCAGGCACCACTCAGGCCAATAACATAATTACACTGAAGAATGGTGGCGGCAGCATCACACTATGGGGATGTTTGTTTGTTTTTAGCGACAGGGACTAGGAGTCTGGTCAGGATAGAGGGAAATATGAATGCAGCAATGTACAGAGACATCCACGATGAAACCAAAACTTCCCATCCAATGTTAGGGAAGTGTTGCGAAGAGGAATTGGCAAAGAGGAATGGGCCTAACTGCCTAAAGATTGGTGTCCCAAGCGTGTGGCGTCGTATTCAAAAATACTTGAGGCTGTTATTGCTGCATCAACAAAGTATTGTATATTGTACATACAAATACACATATACACTGTTATTCATACATAGGTACCTACGCTCACACATACATACACATATACAGTACATAACTACAAACTCAAAGTTCGTACATCCACATGCACATTTATGGTACAAACATACATATACACATACATGTTTTTTTTAATAAATGTGTAACTTTTTTTTTACTTCTCCACATTTTCATTATGGGCTATTCTCCATAGAATTTTGAGGACAAAAATGAATTTATTCCATTTTGGCATGAGGCTGTGACATAACAAAATGTGGAAAAAAAATGTAATTGCTGTGAATACTTTCGGGATGAATTGTATGCTGACAGGAAAATAGCAAGTTACTCTCACAAACTCTAAGGCAATATGAGGCGTCCACAGAAGTATAAAATCCGCACAAACCAGTTCCACATCAGCACACAGTAGCAATGAATGAATGGATGTCAGTCTCCTGAAAGTAGCTGCCCCCAGCATCCATCATACAGCTCATAAATCATCAGTACTGACCCATTGAGTGTGAAACTTCTCTCAACATAGTCACGAGAAAAAAAAAGGTCCGCTTCTGTCCTAATTTGTATTGTGTTGATCTCACTCTATTTTATCTACAGCTCCTATTTTGTTCACATGATGACATAAAAACATTTAAGAAAATCTAATAAATCTACTTGAAATTATAAATAGAAGAAATATATTGTTCAAAAATAACAAAAATGACATAAAAGTGCACAATTCAGCAGCTCATTATTACCACACCACTGCCCCCTTGTGGTAAGGCATGGCAGCACCCTTGTGTAAGAATTTTCAGCATTCTCCAGACTGCTCCCATAAAGAGTTATTTCCAAGAAGATGTCAGCTGATATGCCTCAACATAAGTGTCTCTGACTTTTTTGCAGGATGAATAAAACTGATTTTAGTAAGGCTTTCACTCATCCAGGTTACAATAATATATTGTTAAAAAAAAAAAAAATTAACAAAGAAGCAGGTATCAGAACTAACTCCAAAGACATAAGTGTGTGTTTTAAGATACATTGAGTAGTGTGCATAATTGTATCTCTTTTAAATAATAAAAAATTTAATAAAAACATGAATTCCAGGTGCTGCTGAAATATTTAGAAATAACATATTTGGAGACAAATAATATATTTACATATTACGTCGTGTTTACTTTTGAATGTTATTACCCCTTACCTGAGGTTGGTAATAGCATACAAACCCCGTTTCCATATGAGTTGGGAAATTGTGTTAGATGTAAATATAAACAGAATACAATGATTTGCAAATCATTTTCAACCCATATTCAGTTGAATATGCTACAAAGACAACATATTTGATGTTCAAACTGATAAACATGTTTTTGTTTGCAAATAATCATTAACTTGAGAATTTGATGCCAGCAACACGTGACAAAGAAGTTGGGAAAGGTGGTGATAAATACTGATAAAGTTGAGGAATGCTCATCACACACTTATTTGGAACATCCCGCAGGTGTGCAGGCTGATTGGGGAACAGGTGGGTGCCATGATTGGGTATAAAAACAGTTTCCCAAAAAAAGCTCAGTCTTTCACAAGAAAGGACGGGGCGAGGTACGCACCTTTGTCCACAACTGCGTGAGCAAATAGTCAAACAGTTTAAGAACAACATTTCTCAAAGGGCAATTGCAAGAAATTTAGGGATTTCAACATCTACGGTCCATAATATCATCAAAATGTGACAAAGAAGTTGGGAAAGGTGGCAATAAAAACTGATAGTTGAGGAATGCTCATCACACACTTATTTGGAACATCCCACAGGTGGGTGCCATGATTGGGTATAAAAGCAGCTTCCATGAAATGCTAAGTAATTCACAAACAAGGATGGTGCGAGGGTCACCACTTTGTAAGCAAACTCTCGAAAAGCTTTAGAACAACATTTCTCAACGAGCTATTGCAAGGAATTTAGGGATTTTACCATCTACTGTCCGTAAAATCATCAAAAGGTTCAGAGTATCTGGAGAAATCACTGCACGTAAACAATGATATTACGGACCTTTGAGCCCTCAGGTGGTACTGCATCAAAAACCGACATCCGTGCGGAAAGGATATCACCACATGGGCTCAGGAACACTTCATAAAACCAGTGTCAGTAACTACAGTTGGTCGCTACATCTGTAAGTGCAAGTTAAAACTCTACTATTCAAAGCAAAACCTATTTATCAACAATACCCAGAAACATCGCCGGTTTCGCTGGGCCCGAGATCATCTATAATGGACCGATGTAAAGTGGAAAAGTGATCTGCGGTCTGACAAGTCCACATTTCAAATTATATTTGGAAACTGTGGACGTGGGGTCTTCTGGAACAAAGAGGAAAGAACCATCCGGATTTTTATAGGCGCAAAGTTCAAAAGCCAGCATCTGTGATGGTATGGGGGTGTATTAGTGCCCAAGGCATGGGTAACTTACACATCTGTGAAGGCACCATTAATGCTGAATGGTCCATACAGGTTTTGGAGCAACATATGTTGTCATCCAAGCAACGTTATCATGGACGCCCCTGCTTATTTCAGCAAGACAATGCCAAGCCACGTGTTACAACAGCGTGGCTTTGTAGTAAAAGAGTGCAGGTACTTTGCTGGCCCGCCTACAGTCTAGACCTTTCTCCCATCGAAAATGCGTGGCGCATTAAAAAGTGTAAAATACGACAGCAGAGACCCCGGACTGTTGAACAACTGAAGCTCTACATAAAACAAGAATGGGAAAGAATTCCACTTTTGAAGCTTCAACAATTAGTTTCCTTAGTTCCCAAACGTTTATTGAGTGTTGTTAAAAGAAAAGGTGACGCAAGACAGTGGTGAACATGCCCTTTCCCAACTACTTTGGCACGTGTTGCAGCCATGAAATTCTAAGTTAATTATTAATTGCAAAAAAAGTTTATGAGTTGGAACATCAAATACCTTATCTTTGTAGCGCATTCAACTGAATATGGGTTGAAAATGATTTGCAAATCACAGTATTCCGTTTATATTTACATCTAACACAATTTCCCAACTTATATGGGAACGGGGTTTGTACATTGATTTTAGTTGAGTACATAGACATGCAGGTGTACATACAAATCAAAAGCAAACATTATTACATGCATTAAAATGGCTGTACTTACCCTTCTAGTTGTGCATGGAGCTGTTCTTTGCGGCACGGTATCACACTCCTATCACAGATAAGAAAAATATTTTGCATATTACACAAACACAAAAGGGAAAAAAATACACATCAACTTATTCCATGTAACATTAACTCATCAGAGCCTAGACCCACTTTTTAGGTCAAGTGGAACACATTTAGATCTGTAATGCGGCATTCATGGTAAATGCAAGCTTTCTTGAAATATTGTAACAAACGCACCCACACACACCAGGTGTCGCTGCCACCAGGCTATTTAAAGAGTCACAGGTGACCCCGAAAGGGATAAACGTTAGAAAATGGATGAATGGAAGGTAGGACCTGATATTCAGCTGGGAATAAATAAAAGAAAAATGTACTCTATGTCCTTCAGCCCCAACACAAGGCTTCTTTTTAATACAATACACATTAATCAAATAAATAACAAGGCATTCTATGCTGGCCAAACATAACCAGAAGTCATGATCATAATTAAAGATATAATGTATTTTTTATTTAATTTCCCTAAATATTAGAGATGTCCGTGTGGAGAAGCGGCGCCCACGGGCAGACGGCGGGGCAAGACTTGCTGTAGCCCTGCTCAAGATGGGGGCAAGGAGGCGGAGAATGCGGCGGAACGGAGAGGTGGGGCGTGCCGGGAGCAAAGCCGCTGCATTCCAGATCAGGTGCGCGGCTCACACACCAGTAATCAAGCTACATATCTCCTTGCAGTATATAAAAGGGGAGAAGGAGGAAAGAAAAAAGAAAGGAGGTGGAGTGTCCGCAGCAGATTCAGCGCAGAAGCGATCAAAGAGTGACAGAGAACAGCACACGAGAGACGACGCGGCCGGCTGAAAGAGCGACCGAGGAGAGGAGCTGAAAGAGCGATCCGAGCTGCCGAAAAAACTTTTTTGAAAAATTAAGAGTCAAACCCGTGCTGAAAAGCGATGTCCTTTCCTGGGTGGTCCACGCAACCCACACGACGAAAGCAAGCGACTGTCACAGTCCGATAATGGCTTTTTTGCCGATATCCCATATTGTCCAACTCTTAAATACCGATTCTGATATCAACCGATACATACAGTCGTGGAATTAACACATTATGCCTATTTTTGTTGTGATGGATGTATTAAACAAAGTAACAAGGTTTTCCAAAATAAATCAACTTAAGTTATGGAAAAAAAATGCCAACATGGCACTGCCATATTTATTATTGAAGTCACAAAGTGCATTATTTTTTTAAACATGCCTCAAAACAGCAGCTTGGAATTTGGGACATGCTCTCCTTGAGAGAGCATGAGGAAGTTGAGATGGGGGATAGCAGGGGGTGTATATTGTAGCGTCCCGGAAGAGTTAGTGCTGCAAGGGGGTCTAGGTATTTGTTCTGTTGTGTTTGTTTTCTTACGGTGTGGATGTTCTCCCAAAATGTGTTTGTCATTCTTGTTTGGTGTGGGTTCACAGTGTGGCGCATATTTGTAACAGTGTTAAAGTTGTTTCTACAGCCACCCTCAGTGTGACCTGTATGGCTGTTGACCAAGTATGCTTTGCCTCATGTTGAGCGTGACATTTATTCTTCCTGTGATTGGATACTCACTGTGACAGTTAGCGGATTAATTTGAGAACACAGTTGATAGACAGTTGCGATAGTCAATCAGATTACAGTCGTTGACAGTAGCCTATCCTAGTAGCCCGATGTTGACGACACTATTTGGATACTCACTTGTCATTCCAAAGTGATTATCCATTCACAAGTTTCAATTAAGCAGGAAGCAGCAAGTGTTGCACTGTAGCCAGACTGGGATAGCAGAGAAGGAGAACAAAAGGTTGATTAGGCAAATATATATATATATATATATCTATTTTCAAGAAGGATATTTATAGAGAAACTCCATCTTGTGAGACAATGTTTGCCAACTCCGGAAGCTAGCTCAGCTGTTCTGGCGATGAAACAGAAATTTCCACTCGAATCAGTCGACGACAAGTGGTACCACTGGCTTATACGCCGTCGAATAGTAAGTTCAAATACTGTATTTTATATTTTGAGTTTTAATATGTTTTTTGCAATTTTAATTTTGACAGTACCACAAGATAAGTTTTAATTGCTGATGCGTTTTAATTGATTTTTTAAATGCGCCACAAAAAAAAACCTTTGGACACCGTTGAGGTGTTTCAATGCCCAGTAGGGTGTCGATGTGTTTATGTATGGTATTTCTCCAGCAATGGTCATTTGGTGACAATTTATGCTATTTTGAGAGGTAAGCATTGAAGTCTGATACCACTGAAGGTCTAGGTGGGGAACGCACGGCCCGTCACTGCGTCGTAGTCATGTTTTCGGGGCCGGGTGACAGCCATAGCAATGACACTTGGAGTATATTCTGGTAAGTACTGTAACCTACAGTAGAACACACTCAAGGCTACTATATTGAAACAAATGTAAAATTGACCATTATGGTCTTTGATGTCTAGAGGGCTCTAATACGGTTTATAGCAACATATAAAAAGTCAAAACGTTTTAATGCTCAAACTCTGAAAATGTTTGATTTATTAAAGATAAGAATCCATCCATCCATTTCCCACCGCTTGTTCCTCTTGGGGCCGCGGGGGTGGCTGGAACCTATCCCAGCTGTATTTGGGCAGGGTACACCCTGGAGAAGTCACTAACTTATTGCAGGTCAAACAGCTTCCAGTGTGAACATGCACCTATCCCAAGGTGCATGTTTTTGGAAGTGGGGGGGAAGCAGGAATATCTGGAAAGAACTTATCGTGGTGGAGAACATGCAAACTCAACACAGAAAGACCCCGAGCCCAGGAATAGAACCCAGGACCTTCAAATTGCGAGGCATAACCACTAACCTCTGTTCTACCTAAGATTCAGGATAATACATTAAAATATATATATTTTACAGAGCTCCCAGGAGAGAAAATTAAATCAATAACATTCAAGGGACAAACTGGCCACCATTGTCATATTTCTCTGATTATTCTACTTATTCAGAAAAACAACATTACAGCTGTCTTAAAGATTGCTAAAAAAAATGGCGCCAGTACAAGTCAATCAATCAATCAATGTTTACTTATATAGCCCTAAATCACTAGTGTCTCAAAGGGCTGCACAAACCACCACGACATCCTCGGTAGGCCCACATAAGGGCAAGGAAAACTCACACCCAGTGGGACATCGGTGACAATAATGACCCAGTGGGACGTCGGTGACAATGATGACTATGAGAACCTTGGAGAGGAGGAAAGCAATGGATGTCGAGCGGGTCTAACATGATACTGTGAAAGTTCAATCCACAATGGATCCAACACAGTCGCGAGAGTCCAGTCCAAAGCGGATCCAACACAGCAGCGAGAGTCCTGTTCACAGCGGAGCCAGCAGGAAACCATCCCAAGCGGAGGCGGATCAGCAGCGCAGAGATGTCCCCAGCCGATACACAGGCAAGCAGTACATGGCCACCGGATCGGACCGGACCCCCTCCACACGGGAGAGTGGGACATAGAAGAAAAAGAAAAGAAACGGCAGATCAACTGGTCTAAAAAGGGAGTCTATTTAAAGGCTAGAGTATACGGATGAGTTTTAAGGTGAGACTTAAATGCTTCTACTGAGGTGGCATCTCGAACTGTTACCGGGAGGGCATTCCAGAGTAGTTACACAAAGTGTTACACTAAGTTCCTTGCAAGCTAACACTTCCACTGTACTTTTCAGTAGAGGAGATAGAGAAATTGTGTATTACAGTGAAGCAGTCCTGAATAATTATTTTTGACTTGGGGGCCAAATTTAGAGAAAAAAAAAAAAAGTGTCTCGGGGCCGGTGTATCTATTTTTAGGAACACTTATACAAAACCTCACAATAATGACAGACCCTCTTAAACGGAAAGGAATTTTACAGATTTTTTTTTTACTGAATGAGACACCCAGAAAGTACATGAAAATAAAGAATATGGGATTTAGTGAAGTGAATTATATTTATATAGCACTTTTTCTCTAGTGTCTCAAAGCGCTTTACATAGTGAAACCCGATATCGAAGTTACATTTAATCCAGTGTGGGGGGCTCTGGGAGCAGGTGGGTAAAGTGTCTTGCCCAAGGACACAACGGCAGTGACTAGGATGGCGGAAGCGGGGATCGAACCTGCAACTCTCATGTTGCTGGTACGGCCACTCTACCAACAGAGCTATACCGCCCAATATTATTTACAATATTAACTACGAACGATAAAACACTGAATATCGACATATTTTACAACTAGCAAAACGCAATACAATAAAACAAACAGAGTGAAATATGAACACTAAGGGTAAAAATATAACCCAACTACAATCTGATATATCACTAAGCTTTAGAACTTTGTTGTACAATTTTTTTCCGCGTCTGTCCCTGACACCCGCATTTCAGGCTGGCCGCTCTGGAAATACTCTGTGGAAACAAAGTACGTCCACACTGCTTGGTGCCTGGTCTAAGCTGCTGTGACTTAGACTACCATAGTAACTAGTAGGGGTGTGGGAAAAAACTCGATTCGAATACGAATCTAGTACGTTGTGCGATTCAGAAACGATTCTCATTTTTTTTAAATGAGAATTTTTTTTTTAATCAATCCAACAAACCACTACACAGCAACACCATAACAATGCAATCCAATTCCAAAACCAAACCTGACCCGCAACTCTCAGAACTGCAATAAACAGAGCAATTGAGAGGAGACACAAACACGACACAGAACAAACCAAAAGTAGTGAAACAAAAATTATCATCAACAACAGTATCAATACTAGTCATCATTTCAGCATAGCAGTGATTAAAAATCCCTCATTGACATTATCATTAGACATTTATGAAAATAATAAAAAAGAACAATAGTGTCACAGTGGCTTACACTTGCATCGCATCTCATAAGCTTGACAACACACTGTGTCCAATGTTCTCACAAAGATAAAATAAGTCATATTTTTGGTTTGTTTAATAGTTAAAAACAAATGTACATTATTGCAATCAGTTGATAAAACATTGTTCTTTATAATCATAAAAGTTTTGAAAAATATATATATACTACTCTGCTAGCATTTCAGCAGACTGGGGTAGATCCTGCTGAAATCCTATGTATTGAATAAATACAAAATCGTTTTGAATCGAAAAAAATTGATATATTATCGAATCACGACCCCAAGAATCGATATGGAATCGAACCGTGGGACACCCAAAGATTCGCAGCCCTAGTAACTAGTACATCATGCAAAAGCACAGATTCCAACCTGTCAGGAAGTATTGGTGACGAACCACAGGATGCAGAGATGGCAGGCTTGGTGCGGGAAAACATGATTGTAATATCCCAAAAAAATGCAAGAAAATCCCGAACCAGTAACCAGGAAACAGGCAAACTTGAGACAGAAACAGAAAGAACTGGAGACAGCAAACTGCTCACACTCCACAGTATAAAGCTAGTAATAGTCCAGCACTGGCTGGAGGGAGAGGCAGGTATAAATAGGAGCCTGATTGGCAATTGCCACCAGGTGTGCCAGACTGCTAATCAGGTACAGTTGAGGGAAACAAGCACTCAGGGAGACATGCAGGAAAAGGAACCATAAAATAAAAGGGCTGACAGGAAATAAAATAAACCCAGAGAAAAACCCGAAACATAACCAAACTGTCAGTGAGAATCCTGACACAACCATTGAAATACTTTGTAAAGTTCAATTTGAAAACATCATTGCACATCATAATGGCAGCTACAGTTTTCATCTTAAAGATCTAATCCAGGGGTCACCAACGCGGTGCCCGCGGGCACCAGGTAGCCCGTAAGGACCAGATGAGTCGCCCGCTGGCCTGTTCTAAAAATAGCTCAAATAGCAGCACTTACCAGTGAGCTGCCTCTATTTTTTAAAATGTTATTTATTTACTAGCAAGCTGATCTCGCTTTGCTCGATATGTTTAATTGTAAGAGAGACAAAACTCAAATAGAATTTGAAAATCCAAGAAAATATCTTAAAGACTTGGTCTTCACTTGTTTAAATAAATTCATTTATTTTTTTACTTTGCTTCTTATAACTTTCAGAAAGACCATTTTAGAGAAAAAATACAACTTTAAAAATGATTTTAGGATTTTTAAACACATATACCTTTTTACCTTTTAAATTCCTTCCTCTTCTTTCCTGACAATTTAAATCAATGTTCAAGTAAATTAATTTTTTTATTGTAAAGAATAATAAATACATTTTAATTTAATTCTTCATTTTAGCTTCTGTTTTTTCGACGAAGAATATTCGTGAAATATTTCTTATTATGATTAAAATTAAAAAAAAATATTCTGGCAAATCTAGAAAATCTGTAGAATCAAATTTAAATCTTATTTCAAAGTCTTTTGAATTTCTTTTAAAAATGTTGTTCTGGAAATTCCAGAAGAAATATTGATTTGTCTTTGTTAGAAAAATAGTTTGGTCCAATTTGTTATATATTCTAACAAAGTGCAGAGTGTGTTTTAATCTATTTAAAACATGTCATAAAAATTCTAAAATTAATCTTAATCAGGAAAAATTCCTAATGATGTTTTATAAAAAAAAGATTTAAATTTAAAAAAAAAAATTTGAATTAGCTTGTTTTTGTTTTCTGTTTTTCTCTTCTTTTTTTCGGTTGAATTTTGAATTTTAAAGAGTCGAAATTAAAGATACACTATGTTTAAAAATTACATTTCCTTTTTTTTCCTGTTTTCTCCTCTTTTAAACCATTCAATTAAGTGGGTTTTTTTCATCATTTATCCTCTACAAAAAACATTCCCTAAAAGGAAAAAAATGTACGACGGAATGACAGACAGAAATACCCATTTTTTGATATATATATATTTATTTATTAAAGGTAAATTGAGCACATTAGTTATTTCTAGCAATTTATTTAAGTGTGTATCGAATTGGTAGCCCTTCACATTAATCAATACCCAAGAAGTAGCTCTTGGTTTCAAAAAGGTTGGCCTGCTGGCCTGTTCTAAAAATAGCTCAAATAGCAGCACTTACCAGTGAGCTGCCTCTATTTTTTTAAATTGCATTTATTTACTAGCAAGCTGGTCTCGCTTTGCTCGACATTTTTAATTCTAAGAGAGACAAAACTCGTATAGAATTTAAAAATCCAAGAAAATATTTTAAACACTTAGTCTTCATTTGTTTAAATAAATTCATTTTTTTTTTTTACTTTGCTTCTTGTAACTTTCAGAAAGACAATTTTAGAGAAAAAATACAACCTTAAAAATTATTTTAGGATTTTCAAACACATATACCTTTTTACCTTTTAAATTAATTCCTCTTCTTTTCTGACAATTTAAATCAATGTTCAAGTGGGTGTGAGTTTTCCTTGCCCTTTTGTGGGTTCTTCCGAGGATGTCATAGTCGTAATGGTTTGTGCAGTCCTTTGAGACATTTGTGATGTAGGGCTATATAATATACATTGATTGATTGATTGATTGATTGAACTATTTTTATTTTTTATTGTAAAGAATAATAAATACATTTTAATTTAATTCTTCATTTTAGTTTCTGTTTTTTCGACGAAGAATATTTGTGAAATATTTCTTCAAACTTATGATTAAAATTAAAAAAAAATATTCTGGCAAATCTAGAATTAAATTTAAATTGTATTTCAAAGTCTTTTGAATTTGTCTTTGTTAGAAATATAGCTTGGTCCAATTTGTTATATATTCTAACAAAGTGCAGATTGGATTTTAACCTATTTAAAAGATGTCATCAAAATTCTAAAATTATTCTTAATCAGAAAAAATTACTAATGATGTTCCATAAATTCTTTTTTAAATGTTTTCAAAAAGATTCAAATTAGCTAGTTTTTCTCTTTTTTTTTTCCGGTTGAATTTTGAATTTTAAAGAGTCGAAATTGAAGATAAACTATGTTTCAAAATTCAATTATCGTTTTTTTCCTGTTTTCTCCTCTTTTAAACCGTTCTTTGTTGTTTTTTTCATCATTTATTCTCTACAAAAAACCTTCCGTAAAAGGAAAAAAATGTACGACGGAATGACAAACAGAAATACCCATTTTTTATATACATAGATTTATTTAATAAAGGTAAATTGAGCAAATTGGCTATTTCTGGCAATGTATTTAAGTGTGTATCAAACTGGTAGCCCTTCACATTAATCAGTACCCAAGAAGTAGCTCTTGGTTTCAAAAAGGTCGGTGACCCCTGATCCAAACAAATTATTTGGGAATGTCCGGCAGGCCAGATTGAAAAGATTAAAGGGGAACATTATCACCAGACCTATGTAAGCGTCAATATATACCTTGATGGTGCAGAAAAAAGACCATATATTTTTTTAACCGATTTCCGAACTCTAAATGGGTGAATTTTGGCGAATTAAACGCCTTTCTGTTAATCGCGCTGGAGGCGACACACCCACCATTTTCATTTTCAACACATTACAAACACCGGGTCTCAGCTCTGTTATTTTCCGTTTTTTGGACTATTTTTTGGAACCTTGGAGACATCATGCCTCGTCGGTGTGTTGTCGGAGGGTGTAACAACACTAACAGGGAGGGATTCAAGTTGCACCACTGGCCCGAAGATCCGAAAGTGTCTGCCGCCAGACCCCCATTGAATGTGCCAGAGTGTCTCCACATTTGACCGGCGATGCTAAGGCAGACATGGCACAGAGATGTATGGATAACCTGCAAATGCATTTGCAACGATAGTCAACGAAATCACAAAGGTGACTTTTGTTGATGTTGACTGCCAGCTAATCGATGCTAACATGCAACGCTAATCGATGCTAACATGCTATTTACCGGCGGTGCTAAAGCAGACATGGCACAGAGATGTATGGATAACCTGTAGATGCATTTGCAACTATATTACGTTTCCTTCCACCCACATTTAATGCGTAAAAAAACACTTATCAATCGACGGATTTAAGTTGCTCCAGTGTCAAAAGATGCGAGAGTCCTGATCGTTTGGTCCGCACATTTTACCGGCGATGCTAACACAGCTATTCGGCCATGCTATGGCTATTAATAGCGTCAATAGCTTTTCACTCAACAGCTTCAGTTTCTTCTTCAATATTTTCACACTCCAACCATCTGTTTCAATACATGCGTAATCTGTTGAAAGTCGCTGAAATCCGAGTTTGAATCCGAGCTAATGTCACTATATCATGCTGTGGTATTCCCATTGTTTGTTTACATTGGCAGCACTGTGTGACGTCACAGGGAAATGGCCAGTGTCTTCGCAGAGAGCCGAAAATAAGGCACTTTAAAGCTTTATTTAGGGATATTCCGAGACTGGTAAAATTTTGAAAAAAAATTCAAAAAATACAACAAGCCACTGGGAACTGATTTTTATTGTTTTTAACCCTTTTGAAATTGTCATAATGTTCCCCTTTGAAGGGCATCTGGTCCCCGGGCCTTAATTTGCCCAGGTCTGAAGTGAATGGTGAGGTAAATAGCAAAGGTAACCTCACTGGAGTTTGATGAGAAAAAACACAGGATGACCCTGGGTTTTTAGATGAAAATCAGGTGTTAAGCATGCATGTCGTTTTACTTAAAAGGAAATGTGTACAGTTGTTTAGTCGTCAAGTCGAGTACAGGCATGTCAGAATAGCACAGACATTTCCACCAGCTGACAAGTTGTGCATGACCATATCACCTTTTCTAAGAGACTATCACCACCTTTCACTTTTCTGGCATGTTCAGATTTGTTTGCTATGAGAGGAAATCCCTCTATGGCAGGGGTAGGGAACCTATGGCTCTAGAGCCAGATGTGGCTCTTTTGATGACTGCATCTGGCTCTCAGATAAATCTGAGCTGACATTGCTTAACACGGTAAGTAATGAATAATTCCGCTTGTAATCACAGTGTTAAAAGTAAGGTTCAAAATATAAAACATTCTCGTGCATTTTAATCCATCCATCCGTTTTCTACCGCACCTGTTCAAGAAGTTGCGTTAATGGTAAAAAGTTATTTATTTATTATTGATTAGTGTGGGGCTTGCCCTCCTGGGGTTTCTTCAGACCACCAAGCACCGACATGAGAGCCTGTTTCAGGGTTAAAATATTGTTTTATTTTTCAATAAGTCTCCCAGTTGCTTTCCAGCAATTGTCTTTTTCTCTTTCGTTCTCGCTCGCACTCTGGCTCCAGCCCCAACCCCGTCTCTCCTCCTGGCTGCTGCTTATAACATAGCGACAGGTGATTAGATAACAAGGCCCAGGTGGGCCATCTACGCACCTGTCGCTGATTTCGAGGCCGGTCCTGGCACACCCCGCTTCGCTGCAGGCCCGCAGGCCACACCCCCTCCACAGTTAGCTTCAGAATAACAATGTTATTAAAGAGAATAACAGACTTATTATACTCTATAAATGTTGGTTTTACTTAAAAATGTACGTGATTAGTTGTGTTCAGTGTAAAAAAAAATATTATATGGCTCTTACGGAAATACCTTTTAAAATATTTGGCTTCTTGGCTCTCTCAGCCAAAAAGGTTACCGACCCCAGATTGAAAAATAACATTACCCCACAGGATAACATGGTGCACAACGTTGGTAGAAGACAACATATAACATATGGAAGACATTGTGGGCAATTACTGTACAGTAGTTGAGACACTTAAGAAGGCTCTCTAATATGTACACAGAAAAACCACAAAATGCTTCGAGGGCTCCAAGAACTTCAGCAAAAAGAAATATGCCACACGATCTCATCTCGTGCGGTAGAAATTATTTTCAAAAACGTAAGGAAATATCCCCGAATCACACAAAAGAGCTATTCGGACCACAGCCATCAAGAAAACCTTTGGTAATAGTAACACACTTTGCCGAATCGAACTCAGATCCTCTCTCAGTCTGCTTCTATGACCCCCAAGAACACCACACCCACCGTCGGACATGGGAGGTGAAAAAATTCCGCTTCGCAACGGTTTCTGATTGCCACAGTGAGGGTACAGAAATAGTTTCTGAGGGACTGAAGAAAGGCCCATGTACTGTAGAATCTTAGATGAGAAACTCCTGGCCTTAGTCCTAACAATGAAAATGTGGTGGGGCTACAGCATGACAAGAACCCAAAACATACAGGCAAGTTAACAAAGGAGGGTCTTAAGAACAAGCACACGTTAGAATGGCCTAGCCAGTCCTTTGACCAGGTGTATTTAATTAAGAATGTTTCCTTAACCAAAGGTCCAGAACATCATGATTCTGTTATGGCTACAGCTATCGATTTTTAAAGTTGTCGATTCACTCACTGATTATCCATCCATCCATTTTTCTACCGCTTATTCCCTTTGGAGGCGCTCAGCTACAATCGGGCGGAAGGCGGGGTACACCCTGGTCAAGTTGCCACCTCATCACAGGGTCCACTTACTGATTAGTTTGGTCAATTAATTGAGGTAAAAAAACCAACACAGGGAAAATACCGCATTTTCCGGACTATAAGGCACACTTAAAATCCTTTTTTTCCTCAAAACTTGATGTGTGCCTTATAACCCGGTGCGCCTAATGTACGGAATAATTCTGTTTTTTCTAACTAACCTTGAAGCAATTTTATTTGGTACATGGTGTAATGATAAGTGTGACCAGTAGATGTCAGTCAAACATAATAGATATGTATAGACTGCAATAGGATGGCAATATGATTTAAGAAAACAACACCAACATTTTATATGTTCTATTGAAAATATAGAACATTATACGCGGCGCTAAAAAAATCCATCAAAATGTTTTGACTTTGGTAAACTATGAAGCCGCACTGCTTGATGGATTGTACCGTGCTTCAACATTCGAGTATTATTACGGCGTGTGTATAAGGTAAGACATATTATCTGGCGTTTTGTTTTGCAATATTATGCAAAATCAACTTTTCTTACCATATGGTACCTGCTGATCTGTATTTGGGATTTGCATAAGTTCTGAAAATTTGTGCGCGTCTGCCTTTGTAGTTTGTGTCGATAACATAGTCGATAAGGTTCCTCTTTTTCTCTATCTTCTTGTTATGTGACATTCATCCTCCGCTGTTGCCATTTCTAATATAAAGTAGTGTAAAGTCCTTAATTATATCTGTCAGTAAACTCGCCATGAAAGCGCTAAAACATACCGGTGTAGTGAGTCAAGGAACTTTAGTTATTAGAGAGTTCCGGTCGGACGGTTTTTCACGACACACATTTTCGGCGTTGTTGTTGTTTCCGGATGAGGAGATGCTGCTCCGTTATTTAATAAGTAAAGTCTGAATGTCATTAAAACAGTTAGCTCCATATTTTGACACTTCTTCTACACTCGTCCTTGCACGCTACACCGCTACAACAAAATGACGGGGAAAAGACGCAGCCGAACGTGAGCCACGTAAATAAGACCGCCCACAAAACGGCGCATCTGGAAGCGACTGTCAGAAAGTGAAGTGAAGTGAATTATATTTATATAGCGCTTTTCTCAAGTGACTCAAAGCGCTTTACATAGTGACACCCAATATCTAAGTTACATTTAAACCAGTGTGGGTGGCACTGGGAGCAGGTGGGTAAAGTGTCTTGCCCAAGGACACAACGGTAGTAACTAGGATGGCACAAGCGGGAATCGAACCTGCAACCCTCAAGTTGCTGGCACAGCCACTCTACCAACCGAGCTATGCCAAGAAAGAGGCTTGAAGATGATCTGTTAAACATAATCCATGCCACATTTTGACCAAAGAACCACCATTACATGTTATGTAGACCACAAGGAAGTGTTTTCAATTTATAATTTTTTTTAAATAAAATGACTCCTTCAATGCGCCCAATAATCCGCCTTATACGTGAAAAAAAATAGAAAATAGACCATTTACCAGCAGTGGGTCTTATAATCAGGTGCACCCTATAGTCCGGAAAACACGGTAGTTGAAATATACAACCATTTTTATGTTTGCCAAAACTTTCATTCTTTTTTTCCAATAAATGTGCATTAATTACAAAAACTTTTTTTAGACATCCACTGTTCGCCGACACACAAACCACAGCACACAAACACACCACCATTCACATGTGCGCTCTATTGCAGCGTCCGTTTGAATGATTTAAAGTGATCAAATCACTTTAAATCATTCAAACTCATCAAAGCAACGTATATTATTTTTCTATACAAACCAATTCATTGTTGTAGCCCTAAACTCTAACTTGCGTCATGATTTAATTTATGTTATACATTGAAGTAGCCCGATAGCTAATTGTGTCAATGTCAGAGTGGTTGTCTAGTTTTTTCTTGTCCTGCCAGGATTTTAAACCTGGGCTGAAATGTCGTGAGGGAACATTTATTAGTAGCGATAGGGCAGTGAATGAGTGGTTCAAGGTTTGGGTGGATTGTTCATGTGTGCTCAGAGACTGTGCTTATTTCAGTTGGTGTTATTTCTGAAAAACTTTGTGTTTTGTGTCAGTGGTGTTATCTAGTGTACATTTGTTTCACATTGCCACTTTTTATGAGTGCCACAGTCCCTGAGCATATGAAACTGGTTTTGTGCTTCCAGATTGAAGAATGAACATAAATGGGTCTGTCCATTCTGGGTTAAAAGCTCTATTTTCGTTTTCCACTTTTCTCATCTTAGAGAGCATCATGTGTATTCATGTGTCCGTATCAAAATGCTTCCGATCGAAGAAAACTTTATTTATAAAGTTTTTATGAGATGTTTGGGGGCCCATAGAAATCTCAGGACCATCGAGGAAACCTTTATTTATAAAGTTTTTATGAGATGTTTGGGGGCCCATAGAAATCTCAGGACCACAGGCAGCAGCTCAATGTGCACGATTGAATAGTGCAGTTGCTCTGACAGCAATGTGTTTATACAAATTCAGATTTGGCTATGTTGTTTGTAATAGATTAGATTAGATTAGATTAGATAGTACTTTATTTATTCCGTCAGGAGAGTTCCTTCAGGAAAATTAAAATTTTCAGTACAATCCCATTCAAGTTTAGACAAACATTACAGGGAGACAGAACAGGATCGCTGACGGGTCTGCCGGCTTCCAGCGCCCCTTACAAAAAAGATGAGATACAGGTAAACGGGGGGGGGGGGAGAGAAAAAAATAGAAGATTAAAATAAAATAAAAATCGGTCTTAGCCTGGGCCCTGGAGAGGGGGTGCAGACTGAGGCCAAGGGAAAAAAACAACAACTCATAGCCATGGTACACATCCCTCTTCCATGTGTGTAAGAGGGAAACATCAAACATCAAAGAACACAGAGGACATTAAAGACATTAAAGCAGCAGATACAACCAGACACTTCTACATACAGCTATGAATAAAAAGTAAAATAAACATATCCACTGTGGTGGCCTCTGCGGTGTTCCACGCCATCGTCCGCTGGGGTGGAGGGAGCATGGCCAGAGACAGGAGCAGACCCAACAAAGCAGGGAAATAGGGAAAGAGGTTGATGCATCTTGTGATTAATTTAGGAATGCTAGAACTGCCCATTTCCAGTCTTTCAGAGGAGTTCAAGTGCGCCAAAGTCAGACTGGAGATGATGTTACTGGATTCGAGTGATCCATTTGTAACCCAAGCTGCCCCCATCCTGACCAATGGGAGGAAGTGGACCCCATTGGCTGCAACTGCGCAGGCTAAAGCAGCACTCAGGTACAGAGCTATTGTGGGCCAAGTAACGCAGGGGAGGAGTGGTCTTGGCCTTGGAGCCAGTACGCCAGCTTGGAGCAAGGCCACTCCATCTCAGAGACGCAAGCTGGTGGTCCAGGAGATACGTGGGGAAGACGAAGCAAGAAGGTGCCACAAGCTGTGGCGCAGGCAAAACAAGGGCAGTGGATGGCATGGACAAGAGTGGAGAGGAGGAAGATCTCCTGGAAAGAGCTATGGGAGATGGAGGCATTCAGGGCGAGCTTTACCATCAGATTACAGTTGGTACAAAATGCGGCTGCTAGACTTTTGACAAGAACAAGAAAGTTTGATCACATTACGCCTGTACTGGCTCACCTGCACTGGCTTCCTGTGCACTTAAGATGTGACTTTAAGGTTTTACTAATTACGTATAAAATACTACACGGTCTAGCTCCAGCCTATCTTGCCGATTGTATTGTACCATATGTCCCGGCAAGAAATCTGCGTTCAAAAGACTCCGGCTTATTAGTGATTCCTAGAGCCCAAAAAAAGTCTGCGGGCTATAGAGCGTTTTCCGTTCGGGCTCCAGTACTCTGGAATGCCCTCCCGGTAACAGTTCGAGATGCTACCTCAGTAGAAGCATTTAAGTCTCACCTTAAAACTTATCTGTATACTCTAGCCTTTAAATAGACCTCCTTTTTAGACCAGTTGATCTGCCGCTTCTTTTCTTTCTCCTATGTCCCCCCCTCCCTTGTGGAGGGGGTCCGGTCCGATAACCATGGATGAAGTACTGGCTGTCCAGAGTCGAGACCCAGGATGGACCGCTCGTCGGGACCCAGGATGGACCGCTCGCCTGTATCGATTGGGGACATCTCTACGCTGCTGACCCGCCTCCGCTTGAGATGGTCTCCTGTGGACGGGACTCTCGCTGCTGTCTTGGATCCGCTTTGAACTGAACTCTCGCGGCTGTGTTGGAGCCACTATGGATTGAACTTTCACAGTATCATGTTAGACCCGCTCGACATCCATTGCTTTCGGTCCCCTAGAGGGGGGGGGGTTGCCCACATCTGAGGTCCTCTCCAAGGTTTCTCATAGTCAGCATTGTCACTGGCGTCCCACTGGATGTGAATTCTCCCTGCCCACTGGGTGTGAGTTTTCCTTGCCCTTTTGTGGGTTCTTCCGAGGATGTTGTAGTCGTAATGATTTGTGCAGTCCTTTGAGACATTTGTGATTTGGGGCTATATAAATAAACATTGATTGATTGATTGAGGTCTGCCTACGATGTCCTGCCTTCTCCAAAACACCTAAGCCAGTGGTATGGTGAGGACCCCAAATGCCCTCTATGTCCGAGTACAGCAACACTGAGGCACATCCTAGTGGGCTGCAAGACCAGTCTCACCCAAGGCGGCACAACCAGGTGCTTGCAGCAGTGCTGGATAGTCGACGGACAGGTGTCAATGCCCTTCTTCCCCCGTCATCTCTTTGGCAAGCGACAACATTTGTCCGGGAGGGCGAGGGTCAAGCCAACCTCACCCCCACAAGACCAGACACTGGACAGCTAAGCGGGGCATGGGACTGGAAACTGCTGGCAGACCTGGGCCAGAGGCTCTGCTTCCCAGTTGACATTGCGTCCACCAACCTGCGGCCAGAACTTGTTCTGTGATCAGCTTCGCTCAGGCTCGTCTACATCATGGAGCTCCCGGTGCCCTGGGAGAGTGCAATGGAGGAGGCCTCCGAGCGCAAGAAGCTGAGGTACACTGAGCTTGCAGCCGATGTGCAACAACAAGGCTGGAAAGCGAGGGTACGCCTAGTGGAAGTAGGCTACAGAGGGTTTGTGGCCACCTCAACAGCCAGGCTCCTCAGGGAAATAAATGGGTTGTGCTTGTATAGCGCTTTTCTACCTTCAAAGTACTCAAAGCGCTTTGACACTACTTCCACATTTACCCATTCACACACACATTCACACACTGATGGAGGGAGCTGCCATGCAAGGCGCCAACCAGCACCCATCAGGAGTAAGGGTGAAGTGTCTTGCTCAGGACACAACGGACGTGACGAGGTTGGTACTAGGTGGGAATTGAACCAGGGATGCCCGGGTTGCGCACGGCCACTCTCCCCACTGCGCCACGCCATATACATAGTACCGCGATACTAATGAATCATATTCGGTGCAATACCGCCTGTGAAAACTAACAGTCCGCTTTTTGTTAAAATAAAGCCAATAATGCAATTTTTTGTGGTCCCATTTATTTAGAAAATTAACGAAAAGTATTGAAATCATTATTGATATTGAGGCAACACTATAGGGGATACTTGTGCATAAAGTGGAATCGTGGTAAAAGGTATAATTAATCGTGATTTTTGCCACAAAAATCGCCCAGCTGTAGGTCCAAATCCTTATGGCAAGGCGTCTTGGTCTGATTAGTGAGCTGTGCTCCATACCAGTGGTTCTCAACCTTTTTTCAGTGATGTACCCCCTGTGATAATTTTTTTAATTCAAGTACCCCCTAATCAGAGCAAAGCATTTTAGGTTGAAAAAAAGAGATAAGGAAGTAAAATACAGCACTATGTCGCCAGTTTCTGATTTATTAAATTGTATAACATAGCAAAATATTGCTCATTTGTAGTGGTCTTTCTTGAACTATTTGGAAAAAAAGATATGGAATTAACTAAAAACTTGTTGAAAAATAAACAAGTGATTCAATTATAAATAAAGATTTCTACACATAGAAGTAATCTTCAACTTAAAGTGCCCTCTTTGGGGATTGTAATAGAGATCCATCTGGATTCATGAACTTAATTCTAAACATTTCTTCACAAAAAAATAAATCTTTAACATCAATATTTATGGAACATGTCCACAAAAAAACACATTGTTGTATTTTTTTTCACAGTTTTATGAACTTACATTCATATTTTCTTGAAGTAATATTCAATAAATATATTTAAAAAGGATTTTTGAATTGTTGCTATTTTTAGAATATTGAAAAAAACAATTTTTACGTACCCCTTGGCATACCTTCAAGTACCCCCAGGGGTACGTGTACCCCCATTTGAGAACCACTGCTCTACACCTTATCCCAGATAAAGTCAGCTCAAACACTTGCTACACATAAGGATGATGATGGCCAAATCAGGAGAAATTGTAGATATGAGTTTCCCTCCATAGAAAAATCATTGTGCACAGTGCACACATTACGATAAAAAGATGGAAGCAGGAAGATAAACATCCTCAAACTTTCTGTTTGTTTATCACACCACAGAATTCAGGCCGGATTGGCTATCAATGTACCTAAACAGTCAGCAGGCTTAGTAACCGCAGAAATTATGCTATTGGTAAACAAAGCTGTTGGGGCGGTTGGTAGAGTGGCCGTGCCAGCAACTTGAGGGTTGTAGGTTCGATTCCCGCTTCCGCTATCCTAGTCACTGCCTTTGTGTCCTTGGGCAAGACACTTTACCCACCTGCTCCCAGTGCCACCCACACTGGTTTAAATGTAACTTAAATATTGGGTTTCACTATGTAAAGCGCTTTGAGTCACTAGAGAAAAGCGCTATATAAATATAATTCACTTCACTTCACTTCACTACTAAGGCAGTGGTTCTCAAATGGGGGTACGCGTACCCCTGGGGGTACTTGAAGGTATGCCAAGGGGTACGTGAGATTTATTTTTAATATTCTCAAAATAACAACAATTCAAAAATCCTTCATAAATATATGTATTGAATAATACATCAACAAAATATGAATGTAAGTTCATAAACTGTAAAAAAAAAAATACAACAATGCAAAATTCAGTGTTGACAGTTAGATTTGTTTGTGGACATGTTCCATAAATATTGATGGTAAAAATGTATTTTTGTGTGAAGAAAAGTTTAGAATTAAGTTGATGAATCCAGATGGATCTCTATTACAATCCCCAAAGAGGGCTCTTTAAGTTGATGATTACTTCGATGTGTAGAAATCCATCCATTTTCTACCGCTTATTCCCTTTTGGGGTCGCGGGGGGCGCTGGCGCCTATCTCAGCTACAATCGGGCGGAAGGCGGGGTACACCCTGGACAAGTCGCCACCTCATTGCAGGGCCGACACAGATAGACAGACAACATTCACTCTCACATTCACACACTAGGGCCAATTTTTTAGTGTTGCCAATCAACCTATCCCCAGGTGCATGTCTTTGGAAGTGGGAGGAAGCCGGAGTACCCGGAGGGAACCCACGCACTCACGGGGAGGACATGCAAACTCTACACAGAAAGATCCCGAGCCTGGATTTGAACCCAGGACTGCAGGACCTTCGTATTGTGAGGCAGACGCACTAACCCCTCTGCCACCGTGAAGCCCCTGTGTAGAAATCTGTATTTATAATTGAATCACTTGTTTATTCTTCAACAAGTTTTTAGTTATTTTTATATCTTTTTTTCCAAATAGTTCAAGACCACTACAAATGAGCAATATTTTGCACCGTTATACAATTTAATAAATCAGAAACTGATGAAACTGCTGTATCTTACTCCTTTATGTCTTTTTTTTCAACCAAAAATGCTTTGCTCTGATTAGGGGGTACTTGAATTAAAAAAATATTCACAGGGGGTACATCACTGAAAAAAGGTTGAGAACCACTGTATAGCTCGGTTGGTAGAGTGGCCGTGCCAGCAACTTGAGGGTTGCAGGTTCGATTCCCGCTTCCGCCATCCCAGTCACTGCCGTTGTGTCCTTGGGCAAGACACTTTACCCACCTGCTCCCAGTGCCACCCACACTGGTTTAAATGTAACTTGGATATTGGGTTTCACTATGTAAAGCGCTTTGAGTCACTAGAGAAAAGCGCTATATAAATATAATTCACTTCACCTCACTTCACTACTAAGGCAGTGGTTCTCAAATGGGGGTACGCGTACCCCTGGGGGTACTTGAAGGTATGCCAAGGGGTACCTGAGATTTATTTTTAATATTCTCAAAATAACAACAATTCAAAAATCCTTCATAAATATATTTATTGAATAATACATCAACAAAATATGAATGTAAGTTCATAAACTGTGAGAAAAAAAAATACAACAATGCAAAATTCAGTGTTGACAGCTAGATTTGTTTGTGGACATGTTCCATAAATATTGATGGTAAAAATGTCTTTTTTTGTGAAGAAATGTTTAGAATGAAGTTGATGAATCCAGATGGATCTCTATTACAATCCCCAAAGAGGGCACTTTAAGTTGATGATTACTTCTATGTGTAGAAATCCATCCATTTTCTACCGCTTATTCCCTTTTGGGATCGCGGGGGGCGCTGGCGCCTATCTCAGCTACAATCGGGCGGAAGGCGGGGTACACCCTGGACAAGTCGCCACCTCATTGCATGGCCAACACAGATAGACAGACAACATTCACACTCACATTCACACACTAGGGCCAATTTTTTTGTGTTGCCAATCAACCTATCCCCAGGTGCATGTCTTTGGAAGTGGGAGGAAGCCGGAGTACCCGGAGGGAACCCACGCACTCACGGGGAGGACATGCAAACTCTACACAGAAAGATCCCGAGCCTGGATTTGAACCCAGGACTGCAGGACCTTCGTATTGTGAGGCAGACGCACTAACCCCTCTGCCACCGTGAAGCCCCTGTGTAGAAATCTTTATTTATAATTGAATCACTTGTTTATTTTTCAACAAGTTTTTAGTTATTTGTATATCTTTTTTTCCAAATAGTTCAAGACCACTACAAATGAGCAATACTTTGCACCGTTATACAATTTAATAAATCAGAAACTGATGAAACTGCTGTATCTTACTCCTTTATGTCTTTTTTTTCAACCAAAAATGCTTTGCTCTGATTAGGGGGTACTTGAATTAAAAAAATGTTCACAGGGGGTACATCACTGAAAAAAGGTTGAGAACCACTGTACTAAGGAACAAGTTATCCAAGCATATTTTTAGGACTGCAGTCAAACCTATACAATATGTGACACAACCAACATTAACTTGGCAAAACAAGTAACAGGCAAAACAAAATGTTATGCCAACAAATGGTTTGAATTATGAGGAAAACATCGGAGCGCAAAGTGACTGTGTCCTGGGTATTCCAAGGTTGTTTGAACCTCTTATCCACTTAACATCAAACCAGGTAGAAAATACAGAACTGTTGAAAGGAAAATTAAAAAAGTGATTTCATTCTCTAGGGGACATGAGCTTTTGGAAATAACAACTCTCCCTTATTCAGAGGAAGGATGTCACAAATCAAAGCATGTTGCTTTAACTTGATGTTCTTTGCAGCCTCCTTCCTCTACTTTTATAACTTTTAGTGTCTGCTTCTTCGCTGTCACTCCTGGCTACCCATCACAAACAGGACAGCTCGCCAGAAGGACGAGACCAATAAATTGCAAGAGGTTCTCTGCTATTTGATCACATACTACGAGAGCTTTCAGTGGAAAATTGTGGCGGTGTAACCGTTTGTCCATGAATGTTCACAGCTGTTTTCCTAATTTATCTTTTTTTTTTGTTTTTTTTTTTTGACAGAGATCATATGGCCAAATGTACACTCCACCTGGGATATGATAAAAAATCTGTGCTTATTATATATAATTGAAACACATCCTGCGTCGAACACCGATCATGTGAAAGGCCTAACCAGACTTAGTGAAATGTCATTCAACAAAAACACCTAAATCACTAGATAATCCATCTTTCCCAGAAGCCGAAGTCCAATATATACATTATTATCCGAAATGAGTAAGGAACAATTTGTTTGTGCGCAGATGTTTACAAAAGGCTACTGCTCTAGTTGGAAGCATGTGCACCATTCATCCAACGGACTCAATCTTCTTTCATCATTGCCAAGCAGGCCCAAGGACGTGTCTACCCAAATCTCCATCTATACTTCCATTACCCCATCAGCTGGCCACCGCCAATCAGCACCCTCATCAGCCAGCTCCTGTGCCCCTTCCGCTAATGCAGCCAGGCTCTTCGAGATGTTTGAAAGCCAATATGGGACACTGAATCTATTACAGACCCAAAGACAATATAGCTTTGTGTGGATGGTAAAGTCTGCCATGTGGAAGCAATCGTGGGACAAAAAGAGAAATGGTCTGTTTAACAATCAAAACAATGAATAAACATCGGCTAATATTTAACATCCAATCCAAATAAATTCATTCAACACAATCCACGGACAGTAATCATCTTGTAAATATCAGATTGGAAGCCCTGACCGATAATGACCTAAGTTACTACCAGAGATGTATAATATTTGATCATTTGGAGTAAAATTTACATCATTGAGATATTGAATGAGAAGAACAGTAATAGTCGTCAAAACATTTGTCAAATGAGCAGTACCTATGGAAGACAAAGAGGACAAAAAGAGGAGTGGAGAAATAATAACACTGTCTAAGGTTGGGAGTAATATGTTGGGCCTCTGTGGCGCTAGCTCGCAAAATTACATTTGATAATTCTCAACATTCTGGGAACTAACTTCTGTTAACCTTCCTCTACCATGAATTGATTAACGTGGACCCCGACTTAAACAAGTTGAAAAACTTATTGGGGTGTTACCATTTAGTGGTCAATTGTACGGAATATGTACTGTACTGTGCAATCTACTAATAAAAGTAGCAATCAATCAATCAAAGTGTTAGCTTTCTGTTACCATCTCTTATGTTAACGGGTCGGTTTTGACCCATGTCTTAAATCAGCTGTAAAATACACTAAAAACAATCATCTATCATCCAATTTGTTTCTCATCTCTTGGTTACCTTGTTAGGCTTCCTTATCCTCGAAAATATTGGTTTTAATATTTTTGGTTTGGGCCTTTTTTTTTGTCAGTATACCCCTCGATTTCGATTTTTAAAAATGGTTAAACGAACCTCAAGAGAATCATATAAATAAAAAAAAAGGTTGTTGTGTTACCTAACTATTACTAAGGGGTATTAGAACACATCTCTTAAATAAATGTGTTTTGTTTTTTTTTTTCATTTTAAGAATTTTAACTATAGTAACATCTATAGTGTTACGGGTCAATTTCGACCCATATATATTTACTTCAAGAAAAAGACTAAAGTATTTTTTTCAGCAACAGAAATCCAACATCAAACAAACAACAACCAATCAAGCAAATGAAACCAAGAGAAATAGATTACTAGTTCCAAAACTAATAAAAAAACAAAATCAGAGTGGCAAATAGTGACACTTTTAGTGTCTGTCTTTTGTTTGTTTTTGTACAGGATAACAAGGTAAAATGAGAATCCACTAAAGCTCACAGGATTGGGAGAGGAGCTGGCTGTCAGTGTGTTCAGTGTTGGCTCTTATCATTGCTTTATCATCTTATTTTTACAACTGGGTCGAAACCGACCCTAACAACACCAAGGGCATAATTTCTACCAGAGCATTTTATAATTTAGTGAAAAAAATTAAAATGTTTTATTTTGTTGACAAAGAGGTTCCTGGCAAAGTCAAAAAGCTTTGATGCAAAAAAATAAATGTATGTGGTGTTTTTATGCATTTAAAAACTAAAACGGGTCGGTGCCGACCCTAACACAAGACGAAGGTTAAACAATATAGACTGAACTAGTGACATGCAGTCAAGTAAACAAAGTTTTTGGTGTGAATGTTTTGTATTAATATACAGTAGATAGATGTAAGTAATATGCTGTGTACATTGTATTTATACAAAAGGAAAGAGCAGGCTCCCCTGTGTGTTTTTCTCCTCTGCAAAACACTTGAATGGTAAAATTAAAAGACTACTGTGGAGGAATAACAATAACAAAGTCAGAGACCAGTAACATTCTCGAGAATCCAATGTCACGGTTCTGTCAATACATCTCAGGTGGCACTCTTAGTCTTAGCATCCTAAACCTGAAATGTTTAAGGGCCAAAGGACAAAGAGGGCGGCTCAGAAGCCTTCAGTCAGAAAACACTTAGAGAGCTGTCTTTCACCAAATGATTCACACAAAATCTTACACTGCTTTGTGGTAACTAATGTATTTTGATTGAGCATTGTCACTCTTTCTTCAACACAATAATGTGTTTCACAGTATTTGTGGGTTGTCTCCAGATACTCTGCTTCCTCTCACATTCCAAATTATTACGCTGATTCTAAATTAGCCTAACATGCATGTTTTTGACCCAACAGACTATAACAAAAGTTTGAATGTGAGTGTGGATGGTGGTAATGATGCCTTCTGTGGTAATACAGGTTTCAATTTAAAAAAACAACCTGTGTGCACTTTCAAGACACCAAAACTGCTCAGCGGCCTAGTGGTTAGAGCAGGAGTCACCAACCTTTTTGAAACCAAGAGCTACTTCTTGGGTACTGATTAATGCGAAGGGCTACCAGTTTGATACACACTTAAATAAATTGCCAGAAATAGCCAATTTGCTCAATTTACCTTTAATATATATATATACATATATATATATATATAAAAAAGGGGTATTTCTGTCTATCATTCCGTCATACATTTTTTTTTCCTTTTACAGAATGTTTTTTGTAGAGAATAAATGATGAAAAAAACACTTAATTGAACGGTTTAAAAGAGGAGAAAACAGGGGGGAAAAAGAAAATTTAATTTTTAAAAATAGTTTATCTTTTATTTCGACTCTAAAATTAAAATTCAACCGACAAAAATAGAGAAAAACAAGCTAATTCAAATTTTTTGAAAAAATTAAAAAAAAAAAATTTATGGAACATTATTAGTAATTTTTCCTGATTAAGATTAATTTTAGAATTTTGATGACATGTTTTAAATAGGTTAAAATCCAATCTGCACTTTGTTAGAATATATAACAAATCAATCAATCAATCAATGTTTACTTATATAGCCCTAAATCACTAGTGTCTCAAAGGGCTGCACAAACCACTACGACATCCTCGGTAGGCCCACATAAGGGCAAGGAAAACTCACACCCAGTGGGACATCGGTGACAATAATGACCCAGTGGGACGTCGGTGACAATGATGACTATGAGAACCTTGGAGAGGAGGAAAGCAATGGATGTCGAGCGGGTCTAACATGATACTGTGAAAGTTCAATCCACAATGGATCCAACACAGTCGCGAGAGTCCAGTCCAAAGCGGATCCAACACAGCAGCGAGAGTCCCGTTCACAGCGGAGCCAGCAGGAAACCATCCCAAGCGGAGGCGGATCAGCAGCGCAGAGATGTCCCCAGCCGATACACAGGCAAGCAGTACATGGCCACCGGATCGGACCAAATTGGACCAAGCTACATTTCTAACAAAGACAAATCAATATTTCTTCTAGATTTTCCAGAACAAACATTTTAAAAGAAATTCAAAAGACTTTGAAATAAGATTTAAATGTGTTTCTACAGATTTTCTAGATCTGCCAGAATAATCTTTTTTCAATTTTAATCATAATAAGTTTGAAGAAATATTTCACAAATATTCTTTGTCGAAAAAAAAGGAAGCTAAAATGAATAATTTAATTAAAATGTATTTATTATTCTTTACAATAAAAAAATAATTTACTTGAACATTGATTTAAATTGTCAGGAAAGAAGAAGAAGGTATTTAAAAGGTAAAAAGGTATATGTGTTTAAAAATCCTAAAATCATTTTTAAGGTTGTATTTTTTCCTTCAAAATTGTCTTTCTGAAAGTTATAAGAAGCAAAGTAAAAAAATAAATGAATTTATTTAAACAAGTGAAGACCAAGTCTTCAAAATATTTTCTTGGATTTTCAAATTCTATTTGAGTTTTGTCTCTCTTAGAATTAAAAATATCGAGCAAAGCGAGACCAGCTTGCTAGTAAATAAATAAAATTTAAAAAAAAATAGAGGCAGCTCACTGGTAAGTGCTGCTATTTGAATTATTTTTAGAACAGGCCAGCGGGCGACTCATGTGGTCCTTACGGGCTACCTGGTGCCCGCGGGCACCGCGTTGGTGACCCATGGGTTGGAGTATCCGCCCTGTAATCGATAAGGTGTGAGTTCAAACCCCGGCCGAGTCATACCAAAGACTTAAAATAGGAGCCACTACCTCAAATGTTCCTTCTCCTCACAATGACAACATTTCAGTGTAATTTCTGTTTCTTTCTGTATTTAATATAAAAATGTATCTTTATTGGACAATTCTGTGATTACATTCACGGAAATCATAGGGCCCTAGAAAACACCAAGTTTGATCATTCATGTCAACCTGCTCAGTGTCCTTGTGGTAAGAAAGTCCGCCGTGAGACTAGAATGCCGTGAGTTCAACCCCAGCCGAGTTATACCAAAGACTATAAAGATGGGACCCATTGCCTCCCTACTTGGCACTCAGCATCAAGGGTTGGAATTGGGGGTTAAATCACCAAAAATGATTCCTGGCCACAGCTGCTGCTCACTGCTCCCCTCACCACCCAGGGGGTGAGAAAGGGTAATGGGTCAAAAGCAGAGATAAATTTCGCCACACCTAGTGTGTGTGTGACAAACATTGGTACTTTAACTTTAAAAGTCTCTCCAAAAAAAAGAACCACCCCCTAACAACAACTTAAATCCTGATGCATTGTGAGCCTCTTTTGCATCATCTCAAAGAGAAGATCAAGAAAGTTGATATTGAAAGGTCGGGTTGCTTTCATTTAAAGGAATTTTGAACTCCAATGTCACTGATAAATTAAACCTAACATTGATTTTTATTCTTGTGAAATCAAGAAAGACATAGGAAGGAAGACATATATTTGAGATGTATATGTGAACAAGAACAACAAAGAAAAAAAATAAATGTGTGTCACTCTAAAAAAAAATATATACAGAAAAAAAAAGTCCTAAATGTGTCTTTGGGATGTGTGTGTGTGTGTGTGTGTGTCTTCTAACCACTGACCATGTGACCACGAAGAGCTGAACCAGATGGTGGAGAACAAGCCTCCGGGTTTACACTTCAACTATGTCTTCATAAGTCACACCTTTTAACAAACAACTCAAATGTAGTATATTCACCAACATAAACAACACGGCTGTAAATAATTCAGAAAAACATCTGGTTGATATCCCAACGGCTTTGCAACAAACTGACTGGGTGTGAGTTCACTCGGTGCAAGCAATGAGTTTAGTTATAATCCTTCGTGTTTACATCTGATTTCTCCCAAAGCCTTTTCAGGATGGCTGCCAGCCACACTCACTTCATCCTGACTCAGCAATGACACCATTGACTGTGGCTGTCTCATAATCTTGTCTTACAGTCTTGAATTGTGAAAAGCTTTTGCGAAGCCAACAGACAGCTGGGCCCTACATCGGTTACCTTAATCAGCAGGGTTACATACTGCACAGCGGAGCTGAGTCATGCTTGCAGGATGCACCCCAAAAATACATTATCTTCTTCAGCTGATTGAAGACGTTTGAAAGAGTCCAACTATATCTTCCATCCTCTTTGTTTCCTCTTATGTCAGGCCAATGGCACAAATCTGAATTTAGACCAACCCCTTACAATCAATCAATCAATCAATGTTTACTTATATAGCCCTAAATCACTAGTGTCTCAAAGGGCTGCACAAACCACTACGACATCCTCGGTAGGCCCACATAAGGGCAAGGAAAACTCACACCCAGTGGGACGTCGGTGACAATGATGACTATGAGAACCTTGGAGAGGAGGTAAGCAATGGATGTCGAGCGTCGAACATAACAAACACTTTTCAATTCAGTAATAATAATACTATTAATAATAATCACTTTTATTTAAAATGCACTTTTCCTTTGACATCAAATTTACAGATCAAAATTAGCTCTAAGCCATGGGTGTCAAACTCTGGCCCGTGGGCCAAATTTGGCCCATGGTGTAATTTCATTTGGCCCTTGAGGCAATATCAATTTAACATTCGAGCTGGCCCGCCGGTATTATACACCCCCCCCGCTGTAACACCGCAAATTCTCATACTTGCCAACCCTCCCCATTTTCCCGGGAGACTCCCGAAGTTCAGTCTCCCTCCTGAAAATCTCCCGAGCCATCCATTTTCCCCGATTTCCACCCGGAAAACAATATTGGGGGCGGGCCTTAAAGGCACTGCCTTTAGCGTCTTCCACAACCTGTCGTCCAGGTCCGATTTTCCTCCATACAAACAGCGTGCCGACCCAGTCACATAATATATGCGGTTTTTACACACAGACACAAGTAAATGCAAGGCATACTTGGTCAACAGCCGAGGGTGGCCGTATAAACAACTTTAACACTGTCACAAATATGCACCACAATGTGAACCCACACCAAACAAGAATGACAAACACATTTCAGGAGAACATCCGAAACACAAGATAAACACGACAGAACAAATAACCATAATAACCGGCCCGCCT
Source organism: Nerophis ophidion (assembly GCF_033978795.1). Lineage (NCBI taxonomy): Eukaryota > Metazoa > Chordata > Actinopteri > Syngnathiformes > Syngnathidae > Nerophis > Nerophis ophidion. The sequence goes on from NC_084622.1 coordinate 38,346,403, forward strand.
GAGAAACTGATAAGGCGGGCCGGTTCTACAATGGGAATGAAACTGGACTCACTGGTGACGGTGGCAGCGAAGAGGACTGTGGACAAACTAGTGAGCATCCTGGATGATGCCAGTCACCCTCTGCATAGTGTTATCAGTAGCCAGAGGAGCCTGTTCAGTTCTAGACTGCTTCATCCCAAGTGCAGGACTAATAGACTCAAGAACTCCTTTGTCCCACACGCCATTAGACTGTACAACTCCTCTCCGGGACGGGGGACGGGGGGTATTAGGATGACAGGGGATGCAAAACATTAACAGTGCAATACGTTTTTATAACATGGTCACTACTGCCTACTTTGTCTTGTTATATTCTTATTTTACTGTTATATTGTTATTCCCATTGTTTTTATTCTTTTTGTAATATTTCTCTATTTTGTTTCCTTTTAAACCCCCATTATTTACTTTTTACTTTTTTTTTTTTGTTTGTTTTTTAAATTGATCTGAACTCTGTACACTGCTGCTGGAATTGTAATTTTCCTGAAGGAACTCTCCTGAAGGAATCAATAAAGTACTATCTATCTATCTATCTATCTAACCCCTTGCAGCACTAACTCTTCCGGGACGCAACAATATACACCCCCCCCCCCCCCACCCACCTCAACCCCCCATGCACTTTCTCTTGCCACTTCAAGGCTTGAATGTTTGATTCATTCCTTATTATTTTATTTTCAAATGTATTATTAGCCTGTTGAAAAAGTTTATTTCGATAATTACCTCAGAAGGCCGCAAATGCAAAAGAGGCATTGAATTTTTATTTCATTTTTATTTAATATGCCATTGATATTTGTATTATTATTATTATTATTGGAAACTTGATTTTGCATGTCACTTTAAAGTTATATAAGCCTTGATTGTTCAATATTCAATGCAAAACTTGTTTGGGTCCCTATTAAAAGGTTCATTTGTTCAACCTTGGCCCGCGACTTTGGTCAGTTTTAAATTTTGTCCCACTCTGTATTTGAGTTCGAAACGCCTGCTCTAAGCTGTTCTAAAAGGGTGAGACTTAAGTCTTTTTTTAAAAGCATCCTACATTTGTGGGGCTATGAGGTAGTCAGGAAGGGCATTCTGCAGATGAGGAGCGGCAGGTTCTAAAGCCCTGTCCCCCATAGTCTCGAGCCGTGTCCTGGGCGCAAGCATACTGTGCTGTTGGCCTGACCGGGTTGAGGTGTGTGGTGTGAGCAGGTCAGTGAGGTAAGTGGGGGGCATCACTGTGCAGACCATGGTGGGTGTGCAGGGGAATGGGGAGCCAGTGAAGGGTGCAGGTGATAGGGATAATGTGCTCGTACTTCCGCACCCTCATCATACTTATACTTACTTTATACTTACGTATAAAATACTACACGGTCTAGCTCCATCCTATCTTGCCGATTGTGTTGTACCATATGCCCCGGCAAGAAATCTACGTTCAAAGGACTCCGGCTTGTTAGTGATTCCCAAAGCCCAAAAAAAGTCTGCGGGCTATAGAGCGTTTTCCGTTCGGGCTCCAGTACTCTGGAATGCCCTCCCGGTAGCAGTTCGAGATGCCACCTCAGTAGAAGCATTTAAGTCTCACCTTAAAACTCATTTGTATACTCTAGCCTTTAAATAGACTCCCTTTTTAGACCAGTTGATCTGCTGTTTCTTTTCTTTTTCTTCTATGTCCCACTCTCCCTTGTGGAGGGGTTCCGGTCCGATCCGGTGGCCATGTACTGCTTGCCTGTGTATCGGCTGGGGACATCTCTGCGCTGCTGATCCGCCTCCGCTTGGGATGGTTTCCTGCTGGCTCCGCTGTGAACGGGACTCTCGCTGCTGTGTTGGATCCGCTTTGGACTGGACTCTCGCGACTGTGTTGGATCCATTGTGGATTGAACTTTCACAGTATCATGTTAGACCCGCTCGACATCCATTGCTTTCCTCCTCTCCAAGGTTCTCATAGTCATCATTGTCACCGACGTCCCACTGGGTGTGAGTTTTCCTTGCCCTTATGTGGGCCTACCGAGGATGTCGTGGTGGTTTGTGCAGCCCTTTGAGACACTAGTGATTTAGGGCTATATAAGTAAACATTGATTGATTGATTGATTGATCAAGACCCTGGCAGCGCTGTTTTGAACATACTGGAGCTTTTGGAGTCTGCTGCCAGGGATCCCGATGAGAAGTGTGTTACAGTAATCCAACCTGAGGGAGACAAAGGAATGGACAATCTTATCTGCAGCTTGAAGGGAGAGGAAAGGACGGAGATGTTACGGAAGAGAAAGAAGGAGGTTTTGCAGATGTGGGAGACATGTTTGTCGAAAGAGAGGTGGGGGGTCAAACATGACCTTGAGGCTGGTAACAGATGGAAAAAGGGGAATGTTGTGGTTTGAGAGTGAAACTGAGACAATGGGGGAAGAGCAGAGTTGTTGAGGGGGGCAGAGTTGTTGAGGGGTACCGATTTGGATGGCTTCTGTTTTTGAGCCGGGCAGCACGGTGGTACATGCATGTGCCTCACAATATCCTGACTAGTCCTGAGTTCAATCACAAGCTCGGGATCCTTCTGTGTGGAGTTTGCATGTCCTCCCCGTGACTGCGTGGGTTCCCTCCGGGTACTCCGGCTTCCTCCCACTTCCAAAGACATGCACCTGGGGATAGGTTGATTGGCAACACTAAATGGTCCCTAGTGTGTGAATGTGAGTGTGAATGTTGTCTGGCTATCTGTGTTGGCCCTGCGATGAGATGGGGACTTGTTCAGGGTGTACCCCACCTTCCGCCCGAATGCATCTGAGATAGGCTCCAGCACTCCCCGTGTCCCCAAAAAGGGACAAGCGGTAGGAAATGGATGGAGGTTTTTGAGCCATTCAGCTGCAGGAAGTTTTGGCTCATCCATGGGTTTATCAATCAATCAATGTTTACTTATATAGCCCTAAATCACTAGTGTCTCAAAGGGCTGCACAAACCACTACGACATCCTCGGTAGGCCCACATAAGGGCAAGGAAAACATCCTCGGTAGGCCCACATAAGGGCAAGGAAAACTCACACCCAGTGGGACATCGGTGACGATAATGACCCAGTGGGACGTCGGTGACAATGATGACTATGAGAACATGATACTGTGATACTGATGATACTGATGACTATGAGAACATATGAGAACATGATACTGTGAAAGATCAATCCATAATGGATCCAACACAGTCGCGAGAGTCCAGTCCAAAGCGGATCCAACACAGCAGCGAGAGTCCCGTTCACAGCGGAGCCAGCAGGAAACCATCCCAAGCGGAGGCTGATCAGCAGCGCAGAGATGTCCCCAGCCGATAGCTTTTTATCTTTTTATCTCCTCCAGGCAGGAGCTGAGACGAGGAACAGTGACAATGGGGCAACAAGAGGGGTAGACCTCGAGGTAGAGTTGTGTGCCGTCAGCATAGCAGTGGAAATTAATTCCATGCCTGCTACCGACACACCCAAGAGAAAGCATGTAGATGGCGAACTAGGTTGGACCGAGTACAGAGCCCTGGGGGACCGCACAGGTGACGGTGTAAGGACGAGATTTAGCATCCCCCAGGACCACATACTCGGTCCTATCAGTGAGGTAGGAATTAAATCAACAAAGGCCAGTGTCAGAAAGTCAGATTAAGTGCTGGAGACAGTAAAGGAGGACGTGGTGGTTAATGGTGTCGAACACAGCCAAACTGGTCGAGAAGAATGAGGAGGGATGTGGAACCGGAGTACGAAGAGATGAGCAGATCGCTGGTTACTCTGATGAGAGCTGTTTCTGTGCTCTGAGAGGGACGGAAACCAGATTGAATTTTTTTCATATGGACTTTTAGTTTTGAGATGATTGTGGAGCTGAGAGGAGATGGATATGAATGGGACGTTAGACATTGGTCTGTAATGAATTACCATGAATTGATTAACGTGGATTCGACTTAAACAAGTTGAAAATCTTATTCGGGTGTTACCATTTAGTGGTCAATTCTACGGAATATGTACTGAACTGTGCAATCCACTAATAAAAGTATCAATCAATCAATCAATCAATCAATCTGAAAGATTTTTGGGAACAAAAGTTGGGTTTTTTTTAGAAGGGGTTTGATAAGATCTGTTTTAAGAGGAGTGGGGACGTGCCAGTCTTGAGAGAGAGATTGATTATTTCAGTTAAGAGGGGGTTAATAAATTCTAAAATGTAATTAATGAATAATATGCAATACAACAGAAAACGAAGAATACAAAGGGAGAATAGTTTTACACCAATTTGTGTTGGATCTCAGTAGATTAAGAAAAGAGTTATGTATTTTATAGGATCAGACTATGGCAGGTATAGGGTTGGGCAATATGGCAACAAAAGATATATATTAAATAATTGTAATTATTCATTTTAAACTGTTTTTAACATGAAAGTTTAAACCTGGCCTGGCCAACCCGCGGCTCGTGACTCTCATGCGGCTCTTTAACTAGTTTCATGCGGCTCTTCAGGAGCTGTCACATGACATGCGTCAAAAATGCTTGGCTGGCGCTGTCATTCACTCCCCGTACAGCTAGATGGCACACTGACCATTAAGCCTGTTTGAGTGACGTCAAACGAGAAAAGAGACAGATATACAACACTGGTTGCAAACATGCACAAAAGGTTTGTGACCCGGTTCTGTGATCTACAACTGAAAAGACCACAGATTACGTTCCTCGTCGACCCATTTAATGCGGAGACAGACTGTTTGAAAGCCCCGCTCGTCACAGATGAGGCTGCGGCTGAGTTGGAGATGATCGACCTTTGTGAGGAGGAACAACTGAAAGCTGTTTTAAGGGAAGGGACCGTTGAGTTCTGGAAAAGTGTGCTAATTGAAAAATACCCCAACATCAAACGAGCTGCGCTTAAGATACTGTCCATGTTTGGGTCAGCGTACGTCTGCGAGTCTGTGTTTTCTACCCTGAAACATGTGAAATCAAAGCATCGATCTGTTCTGACTGACACTCCTTTGAAAGAATTGCTTAGACTGGCAACAACAGAATACAAGCCAGATTTGAAGAGGATTGTTCAAGATAAGGAATGCCAGAAGTCTCACTAAGCAGCATAGTAAGAGAATGATGTTATTGAAAATTATTCTATTGTTGTTTGTGGACTTGCTTGAACTGAGAGTTTGTGTGTGTGAGACAATGCACACAATGTTAACTGTTGAAAATTACTGATATCATGTTGGTGTGGTTATTTTCATTAGATCTGGCTGAGCAGAGGTCTGTGTATGCTTGCATACATGATTAAAAGATGATTTTCATGTGTACCCATGTGTATGATGTGGCTCTTAGCAGTAACACAGAAAAAAAAGTGGCTCTTAGTCTCCGACTAGTTGGCCACCCCTGGTTTAAACCATTGGCACTAAAATCTAAATAAACTACAAATTAGTTTAACATGTTATTAACATACTGACTAAGTAAAGTAAAGTAATTGAATATGAAAAAGCACATTCAAATAACAATGTACTAGTTCATGCCTTAAGTCAGTGGTTCTCAAATGGGGGTATGTGTACCCCTGGGGGTACTTGAAGGTATGACAAGGGGTACGTGAGATTTTTTTTAAATAATCTAAAAAGAGCAACAATTCAAAAATCCTTCATCAATACATTTATTGAATAATACTTCAACAGAATATGAATTTAAGTTCATAAACTGTGAAAAGAAATGCAATAATGCAATATTCAGTGTTGATAGCTCGATTTTTTGTGGACATGTTCCATAAATATTGATGTTGAAGATGTCTTTTTTTGTGAAGAAATGTTTAGAAAGAAGTTCATGAATCCAGATGGATCTCTATTACAATCCCCAAAGAGGGCACTTTAAGTTGATGATTACTTCTATGTGGAGAAATCTGTAGGTCTCACGTAGACCTACATTTTAATAATTGACATCCTTCAGCAAAAATCAACAGGAGCAATATTTTGCACTGTTATACAATTTAATAAATCAGAAACGGATGACATCGTGCTGTATTTTACTTCTTTATCTCTTTTTTTCAACCAAAACTGCTTTGCTCTGATTAGGGGGGACTTGAATGAAAAAAATGTTCACAGGTGGTACATCACTGAAAAAAGGTTGAGAACCACTGCACTAAGTTTACATGCTTTTAAGTAAAAGAAAGCACACAGAAGGATGTATCAGGTATTATTTCAAAACTGGTGGCCAAACTATAGTATTCGAAGTTGACTTACTGTACCAATGAAGATGGTATGTAAAAAAAAAAAAATAAGTGTATGACCTGACACATAGAAGTACTTTGGGAGCTGCTCGGCTCTTTATGTAGGAGTTAGTTTTGTAGCGTTTTCATACGCTTTAAGGTCTAAATGAGAGTCCCACAGGCGGGCAGAAAGCTGGCCCGAGAAGTGCATTGTCCCTTTTCTCCGAAATAATGTTCCTTCTCCTCACAATGACAGCATTTCAGTCTAATGTCAATTTCTGTTTCTTTCTGTATTTAATATGAAAGTTCATCTTTATTGGACACTTCCCTGATTATGTTCGTGGAAATCATAGGGTCCTAGATTACACCAAGTTTGGACTGGAAGGTTGTGAGTTCATACCAAAGACTTTAAAGATGGGACCCATTGCCTCCCTGCTTGGCACTCAGCATCAAGTGTTGGAATTGGGGGTTAAATCACCAAATGATTCCCGAGCGCAGCCACCGCTGCTACTCACTGCTCCCCTCACCTCCCAGGGGGGTGAACATGGGGATGGGTCAAATGCAGAGGACAATGGTGATGGTTTAAATGCAGATGATAATTTCTGCATTCTGAGTATCAGTGGTACTTTCTGAACTTCTGATATCTACAATTTTGTTTACTTCTGCGGTACACCGGTATTCAGTAACCGGAAGTGGAGCAGAAAAGGGTCGACTCTGATTTGCTGTTGTAACTTGTCACTGACTTTTTCTGCAATGTTTGATCAAATTAATAAGGTCATCACCGTGATCCAGCTAAAATTTGTCACAATAACCAATCACGATTGTGCAATCGACCAGCCCAAACCAGATATTTTTGACTTAGTTTTTAAATAATTCTCTCTGCTCTTTGAGCTTTTTCAATAATCTATTGTTCCTCGCAGTTCTCCATAAACTCTATGACACTCATTGACAAAAATGTTTGAATGGCTGCAGATAATGATGATGTCATAACCATACAAGCGGTGTTTACCCAAATATATAGACTTTTCCCAGCACATCAGGTCATCTCATAGATTATTGCAGCTGTGTGCTGCCTTGAGATCATTGAGAAAATCATGGAAAATTGTGCTATAGTGTACTGGACTGATCCCAATATGTTTGCTGATGGCAACGGTTGTGGGTCAAAAATTATACTCTTGTCGGTGTTTCTATATTCCAATGACAATGATGTGTGATTGGTTAAAAACAAGGAAATGTATGCAAGGGCTGCATGATTCTGCAAAAAATGTGATTCAAGATGTCCTTGCTTAGCAATGAGATTACTATTTTCCGATTTTCTCTCTGACACGCAAACCTGACATATTTGTGTTTCATTCAAAATGAGGTTCATTTATGACCCCATTGATCGATCAGTGACTTGAGCATTTTATCAGATTTTCATTGATTACAAAGTTATGCTAATTATCAACCAATCTAATCAGTAAAAGTAAAATCCTTTATTTTTTAGTGCCACTGCGTGCTTGTTGGCTTCATCATCGGTTGTTCAAATCTCCGCTGGAGCGACTGTGTGTGGAGTGTGCATGTTTTTACTGTGCTTGTCTGGGTTTCTTTGGGGTACTCCGGCTGACTCCCACAAAAACATGCGAGTTGAGACTAACTGAATACTCCAAATTGTCCATTTGTGGGAATGTTGTTTAAGTGGTTTATGTGTACTGTGATTGATTGGTGACTACAGCTCGGCGATTCTATCAATCGAAATTGAAATAAATTATCAATTGAAATAATCTGTTCATTTAAATTTACAAAGCGACCAAGATAACGGAAGCAATGGGGAATGATCGTACGCAGGCTGAATCTTAGGGTAAAAAAATATTGACATTTGCTTGACCTTCGTAGAATTTCATAAATTATTTATCGGTTTAGGATTTTTTGGAGGGAATCACTGTGATTGTGGATAATTTTTTGTCCCCCAAAAATCATCGGTACATTAATTCCCATTGAAATCCATTAAAGATAACTATTCTTATTTTGTTGTGGTGAAGAAGGAGCTGAGCCGGAAGGCAAAGCTCTCAATTTACCGGTCGATCTAAGTTCCCATCCTCACCTATGGTCATGAGCTTTGGGTCATGACCGAAAGGATAAGATCACGGGTACAAGCGGCCGAAATGAGTTTCCTCCGTCGTGTGGCGGGGCTCTCCCTTAGAGATAGGGTGAGAAGCTCTGCCATCCGGGAGGAACTCAAAGTAAAGCCGCTGCTCCTTCACATGGAGAGGAGCCAGATGAGGTGGTTCGGGCATCTGGTCAGGATGCCACCCGAACACCTCCCTAGGGAGGTGTTTAGGGCACGTCCAACCGGTAGGAGGCCACGGGGAAGACCCAGGACACGTTGGGAAGACTATGTCTCCCGGCTGGCCTGGGAACGCCTCGGGATCCCCCGGGAAGAGCTAGACGAAGTGGCTGGGGAGAGGGAAGTCTGGGTTTCCCTGCTTAGGCTGTTGCCCCCGCGACCCGACCTCGGATAAGCGGAAGATGATGGATGGATGGATGGATGGATTCGTATTTTCACAAACTTCTACTGTCTCTGTTCCTGCTGCAGTATGTGCTGTGTTCACTAGGGATGGGTTTCAGGTGAATTCCCCAAATCAATTCGATTTGGATTTGTTCTAAACCAAATTATTGAAAAGCCTGAAATATGTTAGAAAATACAAATTAACTTTTTTTTCTCTTCACCATAGACAACTTTGGACAGTTTAAATCACTGCAGTGGAAGCTGCCCTTTGGTAGGTTAAAATGTCAATGCAACACCCTGCCAATGTGTTTACACTGGTCCAAGTTGGACCAACAGGAGCGATGTAGTATTTTTAGGAATTTGCTGCAAGAATGTGAGCCTCTGCCAAGTTTTAAACTGAACTGAGGGCGTGGTCTTGTGTCTTTCTCGAGCTGGATTTAGCCCCTGGGCCACCAGTTGAATGGCCCGGGTTTAAACTTTATTTAAAGCATCAAAAGTACAATTTTGAAATAAGAAATGACTGCAAGCAAAAGTGTATTTCTATTGCAACATACCATTACTACAAATTGCTTTAAGGTATTGCTTCTTCAAGGGCAAAATTATAACAGTAAATATGTAAGCTATTATTCTGGGACTCTATTTTATGCCTTGTGAATCGATATTGCAAAATGTAAAAAAAAATTAAAAGATGACAATACATGATCTATCAGCTCAATTATTTTACCCAGCCATACAGCTCACTGCTCAGCCTCGCCCACTGTGAAGCATTGAGAGTTTATATGAATGACAGGAACCAGCAGCCTATCAGTACACCAGTTTTTGTGAGATTACACAGAAGAAGAGTAGGGCGGGTCAAAACGTTGTCAGTAAACCAATGTTTTAAAGCAGGGGCCTCAAACTCAATTTACCTGGGGGCCACTGGACGCAGAAACTGGGTGAGGCTGGGCCGCGAGAAAAATGTTCTTAATAAAATCTAACATGCACTTTTTAATGAATTCACTTTCTTTGAATGGCTTTCCCGCCCTAGCAACATACTTGCCGACTTCCGCGACTTTTCCGGGAAATACCCGAATATCAGTGCTCCTCTCTTCAATCTACCAGGGCAATCATTCTCCCGGTTTTCACCCGGACAACAATGGTAAGGGCGTGTCGTGATGGCACTACCTTTGTTGTTCTCTACGAACTACCGTCTCATCCGCTTTTCCACCATATGAACGGTGTGCAGACCCAGTCACATATTGTATGAGGCTTACGCAGACCCACGGAAGTGACTGCAAGACATGCTTATTCAACAGCCATACAGGTCACACTGAGGGTGGCCGTATAAACAACTTTATCACTGTGGGGTTGGGGTTGGGGGGAGCGGGGGTGTATATTGTAGCCCGGAAGAGTAATCAATCAATCAATCAATCAATCAATCAATCAATCAATGTTTACTTATATAGCCCTAAATCACTAGTGTCTCAAAGGGCTGCACAAACCACTACGACATCCTCGGTAGGCCCACATAAGGGCAAGGAAAACTCACACCCAGTGGGACATCGGTGACAATGATGACTATGAGAACCTTAGAGAGGAGGAAAGTAATGGATGTCGAGCGGGTCTAACATGATACTGTGAAAGTTCAATCCATAATGGATCCAACACAGTCGCGAGAGTCCAGTCCAAAGCGGATCCAACACAGCAGCGAGAGTCCCGTTCACAGCGGAGCCAGCAGGAAACCATCCCAAGCGGAGGCGGATCAGCAGCGCAGAGATGTCCCCAGCCGATACACAGGCAAGCAGTACATGGCCACCGGATCGGACCGGACCCCCTCCACAAGAGAGAGATGACATAGAAGAAAAAGAAAAGAAACGGCAGATCAACTGGTCTAAAAAGGGAGTCTATTTAATCTGGGTATTATCTTCGATCCAACTCTCTCCTTTGAGGCACACATTAAAAGCGTTACTAAAACGTCCTTCTTTCATCTCTGTAATATCGCTAAAATTCGCTCCATTTTGTCCACTAAAGACGCTGAGATCATTATCCATGCGTTTGTTACGTCTCGTCTCGATTACTGTAACGTATTATTTTCGGGTCTCCCCATGTCTAGTATTAAAAGATTACAGTTGGTACAAAATGCGGCTGCTAGACTTTTGACAAGAACAAGAAAGTTTGATCACATTACGCCTGTACTGGCTCACCTGCACTGGCTTCCTGTGCACTTAAGATGTGACTTTAAGGTTTTACTACTTACGTATAAAATACTACACGGTCTAGCTCCATCCTATCTTGCCGATTGTATTGTACCATATGTCCCGGCAAGAAATCTGCGTTCAAAGGACTCCCAAAGCCCAAAAAAAGTCTGCGGGCTATAGAGCGTTTTCCGTTCGGGCTCCAGTACTCTGGAATGCCCTCCCGGTAACAGTTCGAGATGCCACCTCAGTAGAAGCATTTAAGTCTCACCTTAAAACTCATCTGTATACTCTAGCCTTTAAATAGACTCGTAGTAAGTGCTGCATGGGATTCTGAGTATTTATTCTGTTGTGTTTATGTTGTGTTACGATGCGGATGTTCTCCCAAAATATGTTTTTCATTCTTGTTTGGTGTGGGTTCACAGTGTGGCACATATTTGTAACAGTGTTAATATGGTTTGTACAGCCACCCTCAGTGTGACCTGTGTGGCTGTTGATCAACTATGTCTTGCAGTCGCTTACTGTGTTTGTTTATATAACATGTTGCTGGGCTGGCACGCTGTTAGTACAGGTTGAAGAGGACGCCTAAGGCAGTGCCTCCGCAGTGCCCTTTTAATATTGTTGTTAAGGTAAAACTCGAGAGAATGATTATCCCTGGAGGGGCACTGACATTGGGAGTCTCCTGGAAAAATCGAGGGTATAAAAGTATGACGCTGTAAAGCGCCATTCATGTAAACCTCGCGGGCCGCACCAACATTAAATTTTCACATCGAGGTGGCCGCGTGTTTGAGACCCCTGTTTTAAAGCATTCAGACCCTTCAAACAAAGTCCAAATATTGCTGTAAAATACAGCCTCACAGGTAACCAATCTTGGATGTCCCATGACTCTCACCCAAAGTCAGCTGGAATACGCTCTAGCTCACTCATGACCTTAATGAGAAAAAATGTTATGGATATGGAAAGTGTAAGTTTGAAAGTTATATCTCATCTAGCTAGCTCCTTGCACCACTTTGATTACAGAATAGGGTCTTGAGTCGCGTAAAAACTTGGCCCTTTAGGCATCTCTCTTTATCTACCCTGAATGTGAAATAATCCTTTGCACAGCTGAAATTCATCCAGTTTCTCAAGCCAGAGACTGAACAAGGCTTTTCTGTTTCCTGTTCTCTAGTGACTCTGGTGGCAGAATGTTCTTGCAGACTGGGCTTGGCCTCAAATGCTGTGCTCGTAACACAAGGACACAACCCCACCATCAGACGAGAAGACTGTGCAGCACGTTTCATGGGGGGGGCGAGGAGTTCACTCCATAAAGTCCCATAAACTGTCCAAACCCGATAAATCGTGCATGTATCTCCACTATGCACATACACACAACAATATAAATCAACACGAACAAGTTGACTTCACACATGCACACAGTGACACTGATAAATCCCAATTGGTTAAACATAAACCAAGATGGTTGGATGCCGTGTCAAACTGGGGTGATTAACAACCAGAGAAGCCATGGAGTCCCTCTTATCCAAAGTGTACCTCCTGGTGCTGATTTGACCAGAGGAAAACAGCCTTTTATATCACCCGTTTATGGCTCCTGACAAACCCTTGTACTGCATGCCACATCTGGCATAATCATATTTATAGCTGTAACAAAAATAAGATGATTTAAACCAAGCACAGCCTTTTCTCCGTGCCCTTCTACTTCTACTCAGTGGAAGTCGAAGCAGACTTTGCTTTCATCACATAAGTACATGAGAGCTTTTTGGCGTTAACAAACAAGCAGTCGTTCTCCCATGGAATCACACTCGGACTCGGGCCAAACTAGATGATCTTGCTCAGTCCCTAATGTCTCTGAAAACAAAAGGACCATTCTAGCTTGTTTGAACTCAAAAGAGTGTTAACAAAGTTACCTTGTATGATTGAGTCACTTCTCTGTGACAGGGAGTGCACTGTACGCAGGAACAAAATGTGTCTGAGGTTATCCTTACCCTGATATATTTTCTATTTACACAGACGTTAAGGATCTGTTTTTTTCTGTGAGCTGCAACCAGATATTTTCCAAGGAACATTCCTCGATAAGGAGGTAGAACTTAGCTGAGGCAAAAGATGCAGTGCCAGGTACAACCAGATCAGCAAAAAAATGGGCTGCTAATGCAATCTGCTATTCATTATGATTGAACAAATACATTACAATCTCCGCACGAATACAGTAAGTATGGCCTGTCTCCCTCCATGCCAGCATGGATCATATCTGCCTCCCTGCCGCTTCTGATGACTGACTCTGATCTTTTCGTGCAATCAAACTTTTAACATTGCCTTGCTGATGTAACAAACACATCCAAAAACAATGTTTCATTTGGACGAGTTGAGATGTTTATGGCTTCCTGGTAAGATGTCCATTAGGTCATTCTGACAAGCGTGTTAAGTCGTATTGCAATCTACATGTATCTCTTATGTGTGACTGCCATCATATTGCACTGTCGAGTTTTGAGAAAATTAAAGAATTTGATGTGCGTCTTACAGTCCGAAAAATACGGTATATTGATACAAGCCTCACAAAGAAAAAAACCCTTATTTCAGTCTGGAGGTTTTAAAAAGTTTATAAGCATGACCTATTCACTTTTATCCATGGCGTCTACAAAAAAACAAAACTGTGTGATGACAGTGTGGTCATTTTTCGATTCTTAAACACTTGGCGATTTGGAGGTGGCGGATTCTGTATCAATCCATCGTCAGAATTTAAATTATTTTAAGCTGTTAAAGTAATACATATGGTTTTAAAACTTCAAACTTAAAAGCTTGGTATGCGGCATCTCTGAGACAACTACGAACCCTGTTTCCATATGAGTTGGGAAATTGTGTTAGATGTAAATATAAACGGAATACAATGATTTGCAAATCATTTTCAACGCATAATCAGTTGAATATGCTACAAAGACAACATATTTGATGTTCAAACAGATAAACATGTTTTTTTTTGCAAATAATCATTAACTTTAGAATTTATTGCCAGCAACACGTGACAAAGAAGTTGGGAAAGCTCGCAATAAATACTGATAAAGTTGAGGAATGCTCATCAAACACTTATTTGGAACATCCCACGGGTGTGCAGGCTAATTGGGAACAGGTGGGTGCCATGATTGGGGGTAAAAACAGCTTCCCAAAAAAATGCTCAGTCTTTCACAAGACAGGATGAGGCGAGGTACACCCCTTTGTCCACAACTGTATGAGTAAATAGTCAAACAGTTTTAAGAACAATGTTTCTCAAAGTGCAATTGCAAGAATTTTAGGGATTTCATAATCTACGGTCCATAACATCATCAAAAGGTTCAGAGAATCTGGAGAAATCACTCCACGTAATGAACGTGACCTTCGATCCCTCAGACGGCACTGTATCAAATACCGACATCAATCTCTAAAGGATATCACCACATGGGCTCAGGAACACTTCAGAAAACCATTGTCCCTAAATACAGTTTGTTGCTACATCTGTAAGTACAAGTTAAAGCTATACTATGCAAAGCGACTGCCATTTATAAACAACATCCAGAAATGCCGCCGGCTTCTCGGGTCCGAGATTATCTAAGATGGACTGTTGCAAAGTGGAAAAATGTTCTGTGGTCTGATGAGTCCACATTTCAAATTTTTCTTGGAAATATTCGACATCGTGTCATCCGGACCAAAGGGGAAGTGAACCATCAAGACTGTTATCGACGCAAAGTTCAAAAGCCAGCATCTGTGATGGAATGGGGTGCATTAGTGCCCAAGGCATGGGTAACTTACACATCTTTGAAGGCACCATTAATGCTGAAAGGTACATACAGGTTTTGGAACAACACATGCTGCCATCCAAGCGCCGTCTTTTTCATGGACGCCCCTGCTTATTTCAGCAAGACAACGCCAAGCCACATTCAGCACGTGTTACAACGGCGTGGTTTCGTAAAAAAAGAGTGCGGGTACTTTCCTGGCCCGCCTGCAGTCCAGATCTGTCTCCCATCGAAAATGTGTGGCGCATTATGAAGAGTAAAATACGACAGCGGAGACCCCGGACTGTTGAACGACTGAAGCTCTACATAAAACAAGAATGGGAAAGAATTCCACTTTCAAAGCTTCAACAATTAGTTTACTCAGTCCCCAAACGTTTATTGAGTGTTGTTAAAAGAAAAGGTGATGTAACACAGTGGTGAACAAGCCCTTTCCCAACTACTTTGGCACGTGTTGCAGCCATGAAATTCTAAGTTTATTATTATTTGCAAAAAAATAAAAATAAAGTTTATGAGTTTGAACCTCAAAATATCTTGTCTTTGTAGTGCATTTAATTGAATATGGGTTGAAAATGATTTGAAAATCATTGTATTCCGTTTATATTTACATCTAACACAATTTCCCAACTCAAATGGAAACGGGGTTTGTAGTAGCCTCTTTCCATCCATCCATCCATTTTTCTACCGCTTATTCCCTTTGGGGTCGCGGGGGGCCCTGGTGCTACAATCGAGCGGAAGGCGTGGTACACCCTGGACAAGTCGCCAGTTCAACGCAGGGCAGTAGCCTCTTTGTTTTCCACAATTTTCAAACTAAGTTGACAAAGATGCAAGGCTGGACAATTCTTATGAATTAACTCGCAGCCATGGCAACAAATAAACTACGTTTCTTACAAATATCATCCCTGCGGGACGAGGAATAGGTAAACTTGCTTCACTACACACCGTAGTAGGATACCATTTCTAACCGCTAACAACAAGCTAGCGCTCCTCAATGTAAACAAATGCCATGGGTGGGTCCACACAGACATCGACTGTAATGATACCATGTGCGGGAATCATACATAGTCGATATTACAAAGATTACATCGGTATATGTTTTATTATTACTAAATCTTTTTTCTTTGTTTATTGTTTATAAACCCATGAAATGTGTCCCTGGACACAGGACAACTTTAATGATGGCCAATGAATACTACGTGATATAGGATTGATACCAAAATGTGTAGTATCACTCAAAACTTGTGTAAACTATCAAACAACAGTCATAAGGGATTTTTACATTGTAGATAGAAAATGGTAATAACAGAAAGGAGATATTAACATTATATGAATAAATAAATTAATAATACATTTTCTACCGCTTATTCCTCATAATTTTGACAAAATAATAGAATGGGAAATGACACGGTATGTTACTGAATATGTCAGCAGCCAAATTAGAAGCCTTTGTTTGCTTACTCAGTACGAAAAGAGAAGTTGTCAAGTATGTTCGCAATGTTATTTAATGCACAACATTCTTCTTTGATTACAATAATAAACTCATGTTCAATGTATCATAAG
This sequence comes from Nerophis ophidion, assembly GCF_033978795.1. Taxonomy (NCBI): domain Eukaryota; kingdom Metazoa; phylum Chordata; class Actinopteri; order Syngnathiformes; family Syngnathidae; genus Nerophis; species Nerophis ophidion. The sequence continues at coordinate 38,362,544 of NC_084622.1, forward strand.
ATTTTCTGTTAATATAACGCCAATAAGGACAATTTTTGTGGTCTCTGTATTTTGTATCAAAACACACTTTGGTACTGGTACCAGTACCAAAATATTGATATCGGGACAACCCTAATAGGCACTGTCTTTTGTTAAATTTGTGAATGAAAACAAACACCTGTGTAAATATTTAATGGTTAAATGTGTACACCCTGGAGCTTATAGACTTTTTTTTATTTTGTCCTGTCAAGCGTCTCAGGCAAATCATATTTTTGATGTAGATGTACAAATGTACTTTACAAAAGAGAAATGTTCGGATACTTCTGTTGTTGACCTATTTGTCCATCCATCCATCCATCATCTTCCGCTTATCCGAGGTCGGGTCGCGGGGGCAGCAGCCTAAGCAGGGAAGCCCAGACTTCCCTATCTCCAGCCACTTCGTCTAGCTCTTCCCGGGGGATCCCGAGGCGTTCCCAGGCCAGCCGGGAGACATAGTCTTCCCAATGTGTCCTGGGTCTTCCCCGTGGCCTCCTACCAGCTGGACGTGCCCTAAACACCTCCCTAGGGAGGCGTTCGGGTGGCATCCTGACCAGATGCCCGAACCACCTCATCTGGCTCCTCTCGATGTGAAGGAGCAGCGGCTTTACTTTGAGTCCCTCCCGGATGGCAGAGCTTCTCACCCTATCTCTAAGGGAGAGCCCCGCCACACGGCGGAGGAAACTCATTTCGGCCGCTTGTACCCGTGATCTTATCCTTTCGGTCATGACCCAAAGCTCATGACCATAGGTGAGGATGGGAACGTAGATCGACCGGTAAATTGAGAGCTTTGCCTTCCGGCTCAGCTCCTTCTTCACCACAACGGATCGATACAACGTCCGCATTACTGAAGACGCCGCACCGATCCGCCTGTCGATCTCACGATCCACTCTTCCCCCACTCGTGAACAAGACTCCTAGGTACTTGAACTCCTCCACTTGGGGCAGGGTCTCCTCCCCAACCCGGAGATGGCACTCCACCCTTATTTGTATTTGACTTTATTTAAATGGGTTTATATTATTATTTGGTGCAGCCGGGCCAAAGCAGCAGGGAATAGAAAGACAAAAAAAAGGAACACAGAGGTTGAAATTGTGGGGACAAGAGGGGGATAAGGCGGAAAGACAAAAACAATAACAGCAAACACAACAACAACAACAATAGTACAACATCAGCAAATAGGATATGTAAAAATATGATGGTAAAAGTGATAGCAAAGAAGCAGTTAGTGAAATAAATAATACAGAAACGACAATGAACATTATTACACTACAAATGGAGCAATACAAATACCAATAGAAATAGCACTCTTGATCATGGATAATAACAATTACCTTTGTTATCAACTATACAATTGTTCAGATGCAACAATACATATGTGTAATGATAACTTGAAATACAAAAGAAAGCAGATAAATGGAGGGGAAGAAAGAGACGTCAACTATATTAACCTTGTAGATTGTTATGGTAACAATAGTTTAGGCTTTCTATGCTTTCTCAGTGTGCATAAGATGTGTTTAAAAATTTAGTGGCTGCGGTTTGTTACTTGGTGTGTTGTATAATTATGGTAGTTGACAAATTAAGGTATTCGATGACTAGTTGACGATCAAAATTGTCGCTAGTTGTCGAACTACTCCACCTAACTATGAACCAGTGGGGATGTGTGGTGGCTCGTTTGAGCCTGATATGAGCAGGGCAGGACTACGCAGAATGACCACGTGTGTCACGTCGGGGTCGCATTTTAATGCTCAGATTATTTATTCTCATAAATCAGTCAACAACAGGCGCGGTTCTAGGCATGCTTATATGAGGGGGCAGTCAGAAATGTGAAGGGGGCATCATGTGTACACATCATGCTCCAGAACTTTTTTTTTGTGCTTATAGTAACGATGCTTTCTTCATTGAAATGGGTCTTTAGCTATGTGTCCAACCCCAACCTGGAGTAGTGGATTGCACTTTGTCAGGCCTCTACCTTCAGACCTGTCCAACTTGGGTGTCCCACCTGAAGACTAAGCTCCTGCTGGTATAGCTCTTACGGTCACTGAGGCGCGCAAACCCCCTGACCACAATAAGGTGGCAATCCCTCAGGGGGGGAAACTGAAAAATAAAAATAAAAATAAATGAATAACATCCCTACGCTGCTGATCCGCTTGAGATGGTTTCCTGTGGACGGGACTCTCGCTGCTGTCTTGGAGCCACTATGGATTGAACTTTCACAGTATCATGTTAGACCCGCTCGACATCCATTGCTTTCGGTCCCCTAGAGGGGGGGGGTTGCCCACATCTGAGGTCCTCTCCAAGGTTTCTCATAGTCAGCATTGTCACTGGCGTCCCACTGGATGTGAATTCTCCCTGCCCACTGGGTGTGAATTTTCCTTGCCCTTTTGTGGGTTCTTCCGAGGATGTTGTAGTCGTAATGATTTGTGCAGTCCTTTGAGACATTTGTGATTTGGGGCTATATAAATAAACATTGATTGATTGATTGATTGATTGAAAATAAAATAAAACATCCTTCATCCAGATTTTATCAACCAACAACATAACATTTATCCTAACTGGATGGCCTAACTCTCAAATAAATTTTGACCCAAAGTAGGACTTCACACACTATAGTCAATATTTACAAAACTGAAAGTTAGTCTGATGAATAATGATAAAAAAAGAATCTCAAACTAATTTATAAAACAGAACGTGGGCACTCATCTGGGCACAAAATTCATTCACTCCAATGTATGTGTGTTGCCCACTTGCTTGTAAATTGATGAAAACGGCTGTGTTTTTTGTTTTTAGGTGTCTTGGTCATATTAAATGAAACTTATAATTTGTTTATTACAAAATGTAGATTGAAACATTAAAGGTTGACTATGTAGACTTACAAGAAAAACTACAGAAAAAGAATTCCAGCAGTCGATTGCCAGACCGTTGCTAAGTAAAACGGGCCGTTGCTAGGGACTCCGCTCTGAACAGAGGACAGCAGAGGAGGACTGCTAAGCAGGATATATACCTTATGTTTCATTTTTACCGTCATTAACAGCATCATAAATGACTTGTAGCTTGTTACAGGGACAGTGGAGGCTCTCTGCCTTCCAAACCACTGCTGCTCAGAGCCTCCGCTGTCACTGCTCTCGTCAAGTTGTTAAAAAAAAAAAAAAAAAAGGAACTCCGTAGCACCGAAAGTCCGCGATGATAAACGTGTTTATGACAGATAAGACTACACAAATACACCCATCCTATCAAGTATATGATAAATGTAGACAACTTTTCCTTTTCTTTTACTTTCATAATGCAACAGTGATTGGATGTTTAGTGAGGGCTGAGGGGCGTGTGCGGGTGTGTGTCTGCTGCGCAGCCTGTGGAATGTTGAATACACGCACAGCGGAGGGAGGAATGAGAGGGAGGCCGACACTACTATATCGTCTGTGTCCCTTTTTCGGTGGATTTTTCCGCTAGTGCAGATAATTTTGTCAACTTGTAATGTAGTAATTTTGTGAGTTTATTAAAATTTACTTTCTCAAATTTTGATTTGAGGGGGCAAGACATTTATTTAAGGGGGCTCTGCCCCCTCTTGCCCCTGCGTAGAGCCGGCCATGGCCAACAATACAACAATAAACAGAAAAGCGTGCCTATAGCACAGGGGTCGGCAACCCAAAATGTTGAAAGAGCCATATTGGACCAAAAATACAAAAACGAATCTGTCTGGAGCCGTAAAAAATTAAAAGCCATATTACATACCGATAGTGTTTAATGAGATATAAATTGAATAATGGAAACTTAATGAGCTCAAACATAGCTACAAATGAGGCATAGTAATGCAATATGTACATACAGCTAGCCTAAATAGCATGTTAGCATCGATTAGTTTACAGTCATGCAGTGACCAAATATGTCTGATTAGCACTCCACACAAGTCAATAACATCGACAAAACTCACCTTTGTGCATACATGCGCAACGTTATAAGTTTGGGGGACAAAATGAGACAGAAAAAAAAGTGGCATAAAACACGTCCTAGAAAGTCGGAGAAAGTTATGAATGTAAACAAACTAGGGTGAGTTCAAGGACCGCCAAAATTAGTAGGACAAAACGGCACTCGCCAAATACTCGAATCAGTGAAGCATGTTTAATATAAACAGTGTGCTTTATAGCAATTAGGGAGGTTTGTGTGATGTTTGTCCTCCTACAGAAACCAAATCAAAACAAAAAATATGTTTTTTCCCCTCATCATTTCCATTTTTCATATATTTTTGAAAAAGCTCCAGAGAGCCACTAGGGCGGCGGTAAAGAGCCGCGGGTTGCCGACCCCTGCTATAGCATGGGAAGCTATGGCGAAGCTTAGCACATGAACAAAAATCAAGAATCACAGGAATAACCAAACGTAACTTGTTGCATGAAGCAAACAAGACAGCCAGACTAAGTGTGGCGAAAAGCAGGCATAAATAGCTCTCTGATTAAAGCCCGTCCCATACACTAATCAGAGGCAGGTGAACATAATCAGTCCCCATGGCAACTATAACACAAACCTAGGGGTGCTGAAAACAGAACTAAGGGAGTCAAACTAAAATAAAACATAATCCGGGCAACACATCATGACAACATGACTGTTACATAAACATGTATGAATAATAAAAACAAATAGGAATATAAAATTGGCCCCCTGCCTCCTTTTATTTTTTTTGGTATGGAAAATGTTTCAACACTCCTGCACTAATATTAAATTACCTAATAATGTTGATTGTTAAAGGAGATCATATTATCTTTGTAAAGAAATATTTAGACACAACTAAGGGGGTGATCAAAGGGTTGGGTCAAATGCAGATGACAAATTTCACCACACCTAGTGTGTGTGTGACAATCATTGGTACTTTACAGAGATGCGCGGTTTGCGGTCTCATCCGCGGAGTCCGCGGATAAACCGCGGGTCGGGCGGTTGACATGACGAAAAAATAGATTTTAATTAGATTCGGGCGGGTGGCGGTTGAACCATCCGGAAATATTTGACATACATGGTCCTGGGATCGGTATCTTTTGCCATTCAAAGAGCCATTTAAGACCCGTGTCATTAAGCGAAGAAGACAATAAGAGACGCTATTATTCTCTTGAAAGACTGCCGGCAGTCACCCAGATAATAAGTATTAGGGCGTGCTATAAAGCCTTTGGCTTTGTCGCCTACTACAACATGTACAATCTGCTTGTCAATCTATCATCATGTTGTGTGTAGCTTCCGAGGCAACACGCACACGACTGCAAGGCATACTGGGTGACACAGAGTACACTAATGGTTGTGATATAAACAATTTTAACACTCTTAGTAATATGCGCCACGCTGTGAAGCCACACCTATTAAGAACGACAAACACATTTCGGGAGAACATCCTCACAGTAACACAACACAAACGCAACACAGCAAATACCCATAATCCTTTGTATCCGTGACATTTCCTGAATACATTTTACACCCCCCCGTGCATCGGTAAGGTGGGCGGGGTTGGGGGCGCGGGGGGGTAAAATATATTCAGGAGTGTCACGGATACAAAGGATTATGGGTATTTGTTGTGTCGCGTTTATGTTGTGTTACTGTGAGGATGTTCTCCGGAAATGTGTTTGTCAATCTTGTATTGTGTGGCTTCACAGCGTGGCGCATATTAGTATGTGTTAAAGTTGTTTATATCACAAACATCAGTGTACTCTGTATCACCCAGTATGCCTTTCAATCTTGAACGTGTGATTGTGGAATGAATCTGCACACAACATGTTGCCGGACCAACAATTGGTTCATACATGTTGTTGAAGGTGTCTAAGGCAATGGCTTCACAGCACACCCATATTCTTGTCATCAGGATGAACGCTATTGGATAGTCGCGAGAACGTTAGCAGCTCCAATTGTCTTCATTACTCTGCGAATCAGGTTTAAATAGCTCTGTGAGTGGTAAAGGCGGTCGACCTCTGATATATTTATGCGGGCGGTTGGCGGGCGGGTACGGTCTTGATAAAATGTTGGTTCGGGTGGACGGCGGGTGGATGATATAATTGCCTATCCGCGCATCTCTAGTACTTTAACTTTAACTTAACTACTTACAACCACCTAACCCAGGAGTTGACGACACAAAATGTTGAAAGAGCTATAACGGACCAAAAATACAAAAAACTAATTCGTCTGGAGAAGCAAAAAATGAAAGGCCCATTTATAAGTCTTATATGAAGAAAACACATGACGTAAGTGTTGATATTAGCTATAATAGCCTACTATCAAAATGACTATATGTCGCAGGCTGAAGCAAATCTTCGGTGACAGAAATGTTGTATTTTTATCCAACACAATTTTCTAACATTAGAAGCCATTAGTAAAACAGAGGATTTTCAGGAGATGAGTTAACTCCTGGAAATGACTTATAATGTCCGAAGGTATAGATGTGTGTGTCCAAGTTAAAGGAAACGACAGGCTGTCTTCTTCTAATGGATTTATTACAATCTTTGGCAAGCTATGTATTGTTTGCTGTGGTCTGGAACAACATGGCACACAAATAACTGTGTTTGCTGTGGTCTGGAACAACATGGCACACAAAAAATACTATCTGAAATGCAGCCAATATTACATACAGATAAAGTGACCAAAGACATGCACCTGGGGATAGGTGGATTGGCAACACTAAATTGCCCCTAGTGTGTGAATGTGAGTGTGAATTTTGTCTGTCTATCTGTGTTGGCCCTGCGATGAGGTGGCGACTTGTCCAGGGTGTACCCCGCCTTCCGCCCGATTGTAGCTGAGATAGGCTCCAGCACTCCCCGCGACCCGAAAAGGATAAGCGATAGAAAATGGATGGATGGATGGAGACATGCAAAACTAAATTATATACAAAGAGGATACCAGTAAAGGATATGAAAATGAGCTCAAATATACCTACAAACAAGGCATAACAGCTAGCCTAAATAGCATGTTAGCATCGATTAGCTTGCTGTCATGAACTGATCAAATATGCCTGATTAGCACTCCAACAAGTTTATAATATCAACAAAGCTCACCTTTGTGCATTCACGCACATCATAAAACGTTTGGTGGACAAAATGAGACAAGGAAGGAGCGTCTTTCTGTGGCAGCGTCGGATAAAGTTGTACATGTAATCAAACTACGATGAGTTCAAGGATCGCTGAAAATACTAGGACAAAAGGGTGCTCGCCATATACTCTAATCGGTGAAGCATACACACAAACCTATTAAAAAGCGGGCTTCCGAACAATTGGGAAGGTGTCATGTTTGTGCTCAAACAAGACACATAAAAAAACAAACAAAAAAATTGTCCCCCATCTTTTTCCATTTTCAATCCTTTTTTGACAATGCTTCAGGGAGCCACTAGAGCCACATGCAGCTCGAGAGCCGCGGGTTGCTGACCCCCGTGTTAGGGGATACAATGCAAGAACTGATTAAATTGATTTTAATTCATTTAAATGGGAAATGTTGATTTGAGATACAAACCCCGTTTCCATATGAGTTGGGAAATTGTATTAGATGTAAATATAAACAGAATACAATGATTTGCAAATCCTTTTCAACCCATATTCAGTTGAAAATGCTACAAAGACAATATATTTGATGTTCAAACTGATAAACATTTTTTTTGCTGCAAATAATGATTAACTTTACAAAAAAGTTGGGAAAGGTGGCAATAAATACTGATAAAGTTGAGGAATGCTCATCAAATACTTATTTGGAACATCCCACAGGTGTGCAGGCTATTTGGGAACAGTTGGGTGCCATGATTGGGTATAAAAGCAGCTTCCATGAAATGTTAAGTAATTCACAAACAAGGATGGGGCGAGGGTCACCACTTTGTAAGAACATTGTCGATATATTTTAGAACAACAATTCTCAACGAGCTATTGCAAGGAATTTAGGGATTTTTACCATCTACGGTCCGTAAAATCATCAAAAAGTTCAGAGAATCTGGAAAAATTACTGCATGTAAGCGATGATATAACAGACTTTTGATCCCTCAGGCTGTACTGCATCAAAAACCGACATCAGTGTGTAAAGGATATCAAACATGGGCTCAGGAACACTTCATAAAACCACTGTCAGTAACTACAGTTGGTCGCTACATCTGTAAGTGCAAGTTAAAACTCTACTATGCAAAGCCAAACCCATTTATCAACAACATCCAGAAACACCGCCGGCTTCGCTGTGCCCGAGCTCACCTAAGATGGATTAATGCAAAGTGGAAAGGTGTTCTGTGGTCTGATGAGTCCACATTTCAAATTATATTTGGAAACAGAGGACGTGGTGTCCTCCAGAACAAAGAGGAAAATAACCATTCGGATTGTTATAGTCGCAAAGTTCAAAAGCCAGCATCTGTGATGGTATGGGGGTGTATTAGTGCCCAAGGCATGGGTAACTTACACATCTGTGAAGACACCATTAATGCTGAAAGGTCAAGTCAGGTTTTGGAGCAACATATGTTGTCATCCAAGCAACGTTATCATGGACGCCCCTGCTTATTTCAGCAAGACAAGTGTTACAACAGTGTGGCTTCGTAGCAAAAGAGTGCAGGTACTTTCCTGGCCTGCCTGCAGTCCAGACCTGTCTCCCATCGAAAATGTGTGGCGCATTATGAAGCGTAAAATACGACAGCGGAGACTCTGGACTGTTGAATGACTGAAGCTCGACATAAAACAAGAATGGGAAAGAATTCCACTTTCAAAGCTTCAACAATTAGTTTCCTCAGTTCCCAAATGTTTAGTGAGTGTTGTCAAAAGAAAAGGTGATGTAACACAGTGGTGAACATGCCCTTTCCCAACTACTTTGGCACGTGTTGCAGCCTCGAAATTTTAAGTTAATTATTATTTGCAAAAAAAAATAAAGTTAATGAGTTTGAACATCCAATATCTTGTCTTTGTAGTGCATTCAACTGAATATGGGTTGAAAAGGATTTGCAAATCATTGTATTCCGTTTATATTTACATCCAACACAATTTCCCAACTCATATGGAAACAGGGTTTGTACAAACGTTCTGAGCTTAGAGCTCCAACACAGAACCATTAAGTTGAGGCAATACATAGCATGTTAGCATTGATTAGCTTGTGCATTCACACACAGCCATACTTGCCAACCCTCCTGATTTCCCCGGGAGACTCACGAATTTCAGTGCACCTGTCGAAAATCTCCCGGAGCAACCATTCTCCCGAATTTCTCCCGATTTTCACCCGGACAACAATATTGGGGGGGCGTGCCGTAAAGGCACCGCCTTTAGCGTCCTCTCTCACCTGAAAAGGAGACTATTATATATGTCTCTGTTATCCATAGGTTTATCTATAACCCATAAAGTAGGTAAACACGGAGCTATTTCTCAGCGTGTGTTTATTCCAGCCGGCACGTTAATACACTGACACACAACATCTGGATTCCCATCATGCATTGCTTCAAAACTACAGCAAGTAGTAATGTCCAAAAACATTACAGGAGACTAAGGAGAAGAACGAGGAAGAGACATGGGGACGACGAGTAAGAAGAAGAAGTACACTTGCAAGTTCCAAAATGAATTTCAGTTCATCCAGGACAGTTTGAAGGGGAGGGGGTATGCTGCCTGCAAATTTTGTAGATCAAACTTCTTCATTGAACACGGTGGGCGAACGGATATTTATATTTATATATACCTGTGTATATATATATATATATATATATATATATATATAGATATACATACATATATATATATATATACACAGGTATATATACATATATAAGGGCAGCGCGGTGTTACAGGTGTTAGTGTGTGTGCCTCACAATGCGAAGGTCCTGAGCAGTCCTTGGTTCAATCCCAGGCTTGGGATCTTTCTGTGTGGAGTTAGCATTTTCTCCCTGTGACTGTGTGGGTTCCCTCCGGGTACTCCGGCTTCCTCCCACCGCCAAAAACATGCACCTGGGGATAGGTTGTTTGGCAACACTAAATTGACCCTAGTGTGTGAATGTGAGTGTGAACGGGACAAGCAGTAGAAAATGGATGGATATATATATATATGTATATATATTAGGGCTGCGAATCTTTGGGTGTCCCACGATTCGATTTGGGGTCGCGATTCGAAAATATATCGATTTTTTTCAACGCGATTCTTGATTCAAAAACGATATTTTTCCGATTCAAAAGGATTAGTCTGCTGACATGTTAGCAGAGTAGTAGAACTAAAAAGAAAATATTTTATGATTATAAAGGACAATGTTTTATCAACTGATTGCAATAATGGACATTTGTTTTAACTATTAAACGTACCAAAATAATGACGTATTTTACCTTTGTGAGAACATTGGACACAGTGTGTTGTCAAGCTTATGAGATGCGATGCAAGTGTAAGCCACTGTGACACTATTCTTTTTTTTTTTTTTTATAAGTGTCTAATGATAATGTCAATGAGGGATTTTTAATCACTGCTATGCTTAAATTATAACTAATATTGATACTGTTGTTGATAATATTCATTTTTGTTTCACTACTTTCGGTTTGTTTTGTGTCGTGTTTGTGTCTCCTTTCAATTGCTCTGTTTATTGCAGTTCTGAGTGTTGCTGGGTCAAGTTTGGTTTTGGAATTGGATTGCATTGTTATGGTATTGCTGTGTAGTGGTTTGTTGGATTGATGATAAAAAAATAATAATAATAAAAAAAGATAAAATTAAAAAAAAAAAATTAAAAAAAAAAAAAATGAGAATCGATTCTGAATCGCTCTGGCACTGCCGCATTGCCAGCAGTAAGTCGAACACATTTCCAGTGAGGGTTGGACTCCGCCAAGGCTGTCCTTTGTCACCGATTCTGTTCATAACTTTTATGGACAGAATTTCTAGGCGCAGTCAAGGTATTGAGGTATTTTGGTTTGGTAACCGCAGGATTAGGTCTCTGCTTTTTGCAGATGATGTGGTCCTGATGGCTTCATCTAGCCGGGATCTTCAGCTCTCACTGGATCGGTTTGCAGCCGAGTGTGAAGTGTAATGAGAATCAAAACCTCCAAGTCCGAGTCCATGGTTCTCACCCGGAAAAGGCTGGAGTGCCATCTCCGGGTTGGGGAGGAGACCCTGCCCCAAGTGGAGGAGTTCAAGTACCTAGGAGTCTTGTTCACGAGTGAGGGAAGAGTGGATCGTGAGATCGACAGGCGGATCGGTGCGGCGTCTTCAGTAATGCGGACGTTGTACCGATCCGTTGTGGTGAAGAAGGAGCTGAGCCGGAAGGCAAAGCTCTCAATTTACCGGTCGATCTACGTTCCCATGCTCACCTATGGTCATGAGCTTTGGGTCATGACCGAAAGGATAAGATCACGGGTACAAGCGGCCGAAATGGGTTTCCTCCGCCGGGTGGCGGGGCTCTCCCTTAGAGATAGGGTGAGAAGCTCTGCCATCCGGGAGGAACTCAAAGTAAAGCCGCTGCTCCTTCACATCGAGAGGAGCCAAATGAGGTGGTTCGGGCATCTGGTCAGGATAATAATAATAATAATAATAATGGATTAGATTTATATCGCGCTTTTCTATTATTAGATACTCAAATCGCTCACAGAGAAGTGGGAACCTATCATTCATTCACACCTGGTGGTGGTAAGCTACATCTGTAGCCACAGCTGCCCTGGGGTAGACTGACGGAAGCGTGGCTGCCAGTTTGCGCCTACGGCCCCTCCGACCACCACCTATCATTCATTCATCATTCATTCACCAGTGTGAGCGGCACCGGGGGCAAGGGTGAAGTGTCCTGCCCAAGGACACAACGGCAGCGATTTGGATGTCAATAGGTGGGAAGCGAACCTGCAACCCCCAGGTTTCTGGCATGGCCGCTCTACCCACTACGGATGCCACCCGAACGCCTCCCTAGGGAGGTGTTTAGGGCACGTCCAACCGGTAAGAGGCCACGGGGAAGACGCAGGACACGTTGGGAAGACTATGTCTCCCGGCTGGCCTGGGAACGCCTCGGGATCCCCCGGGAAGAGCGAGACAAAGTGGCTGGGGAGAGGGAAGTCTGGGCTTCCCTGCTTAGGCTGCTGCCCCCACAACCCGACCTCGGATAAGCGGAAGAAGATGGATGGATGGATGGATGGATTCTGTATCGCACAACGTATTTGATTCGATTTGTATTGGAATCGATTTTTTCACATACCCCTAATATATATATATATAGATATATATATAAAATATACACTTTAACCATCCCTTTAAGCATCTACCGAATTCGGAGGTCTCATGGTTGGCAAGTATGCACCCAGCATGAATCTTTTGGTGGACAAAAGACAAAGAAGGAGTAGAAGATTTTACATGTAAACAAACTGTTGCATCACAGTCCACACTATGGTGCGTTCAAGAACCGCCGGAATTAGTAGGACAAAACGACGTTCACCAAATACACTCAAACACATTAAACGGTGGTCTTTCTAACCATTGGGAAGGTTTGTTTCATGTTTGTCTTCAATTCAAAAACATACTAAAACACAAACCCATTTTTTTCCATAATCAATCCTTTTTTTAAATGTTCCAGGGAGCCAAGAGGGCGGTGCTAAAGAGCCGCATGTGGCTCTAGAGCCGCGGGTTGCTGACCGCAGTCTCACACCTTCATTCAGTCACCTTCTGTCCACATTTCCCTACAACTCAAACACAGAGAGCACATTTCTAGGTGACATTAGTCGAGGCAAAAAGCCACAGAAGACCATTTGAAGTGACGCCGGAAGAGAGCTAAACACTACGAGGAAGCGCGTCTGTGAGCAGCTCCGACAACACTTCGCACCTACGTCATCACGTCTCAACTTCGCCCGTGACGTCATGCAGCGTTCCCAACACACATACGACCGCGACATATTATTATTATTATTGTTTTTTTTTTTTTACTTACACCGGTTGCTATAATTAAAGGTGTCCACTCCAAGCTCCGGGCTTCCGGCTTGTTCGGTTTGTTTTCGGCGTGAGTTTGTAGCCTTCCTCTCTCAAACATCTGCTCCCTAAAACGCAGGAGGACCTCCCCTCCCTCTTTTTCTCCCCGCACGCCAACAAATTCCCTTCACATGAAATTATCAGTCGTTTTTCCAAAAGTTTCACATAAACACAGACGAGGCGGGAAAGTGCTGCTTCCTGTCAGCTTGTCTTCGTCCGACACATAATCACACAGAGGTCGACCCCAAACAATCGATACCGACGGTATGGACCAGGGGTCACCAACGCGGTGCCCGCGGGCACCAGGTAGCCCGTAAGGACCAGATGAGTAGCCCGCTGGCCTGTTCTAAAAATAGCTCAAATAGCAGCACTTACCAGTGAGCTGCCTTTATTTTTTTAATTTTATTTATTTACTAGCAAGTTGGTCACACTTCGCTCGACATTTTTAATTCTAAGAGAGACAAAACTCAAATAGAATTTGATAATCCAAGAAAATATTTGTTTATATAAATTCATTTATTTTTTTACTTTGCTTCTTATAACTTTCAGAAAGACAATTTTAGAGAAAAAAATACAACCTTAAAAATTATGTTGTGTTTTTTTAAACAGATAAACCTTTTTATCTCTTAAATTCCTTCCTTTTTCTTTCCTGACAATTCAAAGGCCTACTGAAATGAGATGTTCTTATTTAAACAGGGATAGCAGGTCCATTCTATGTGTCATACTTCATCATTTCGTGATATTGCCATATTTTTGCTGAAAGGATTTAGTAGAGAACATCCACGATAAAGTTTGCAACTTTCGGTGCTAAGAGAAAAGCCCTGCCTTTACCGGAAGTCGCAGACGATGGCGTCACATGTTTGATGGCTCCTCACATATTCACATTGTTTTTAATGGGAGCCTCCAACAAAAAGTGCTATTCGGACCGAGAAAACGACAATTTCCCCATTAATTTGAGCGAGGATGAAAGATTCGTGTTTGAGGATATTGATAGCGACGAACTAGAAGAAAAAAAAATTAAAAAATTAAAAAACGCGATAGCATTGGGACGGATTCCGATGTTTTTAGACACATTTACTAGGTAAATTCTGGGAAATCCCTTATCTTTCTATTGTGTTGCTAGTGTTTTAGTGAGTTCAATAGTACCTGATAGTCGGTAGGGTGTCTCCACGGGTGTCTTGACGTGCAGTGTCTCAGGGGAGTCGATGGCAGCTATGGACGGCACAAGCTCAGCTTTTCTCCGGTAAGAACTGACTTTTTAACCACAATTTTCTCACCGAGACCTGCTGGTTGACATTTGGTCGGGATCCATGTTGTCTTGACCGCGCTCTGATCCATAGTAAAGTTTCACCTCCAGGAACTTTAAACAAGGAATCACCGTGTGTTTGTGTGGCTAAAGGCTAAAGCTTCCCAACTCCATCTTTCTACTTTGACTTCTCCAATATTAATTGAACAAATTGCAAAATATTCAGCAACACAGATCGCCAAAATACTGTGTAATTATGCCGTTAAAGCAGACGACTTTTAGCTGTGTGTGTGTGCAGCGCTCATACTTCCTAAAAACCTGTGACGTCTTGCGTACACGTCATCATTACACGACGTTTCGAAGACGAAACTCCCGGGAAATTTAAAATTGTAATTTGGTAAACTAAAAAGACCGTATTGGCATGTGTTGCAATGTTAATATTTCATCATTGATATATCAATCAATCAATGTTTACTTATATAGCCCTAAATCACTAGTGTCTCAAAGGGCTGCACAAACCACTACGACATCCTCGGTAGGCCCACATAAGGGCAAGGAAAACTCACACCCAGTGGGACGTCGGTGACAATGATGACTATGAGAACCTTAGAGAGGAGGAAAGCAATGGATGTCGAGCGGGTCTAACATGATACTGTGAAAGTTCAATCCACAATGGATACAACACAGTCGCGAGAGTCCAGTCCAAAGCGGATCCAACACAGCAGCGAGAGTCCAGTCCAAAGCGGAGCCAGCAGGAAACCATCCCAAGCGGAGGCGGATCAGCAGCGCAGAGATGTCCCCAGCCAGATATAAACTATCAGACTGCGTGGTGGGTAGTAGTGGGTTTCAGTAGGCCTTTTAATCAATGTTCGAGTATTTTTTTTTATTTTTTATTATTATTGTAAAGGATAATAAATACATTTTAATTTAATTTTTCACTTTAGCTTCTGTTATTTGGATAAAGAATATTTGTGAGATATTTCTTCAAACTTGTTATGGCTCAAATTAAAAAAAAATATTCTGGCAAATCTAGAACATTTGTAGAATCAAACTTAAATCTTATTTCAAAGTGGATTTTAACCTATTTAAAACATGTCATCAAAATTCTAAAATTGATCTTAATCAGGAAAAATTACTAATGATGTTCCATAAATTCTTTTTTTAATTTTTTCAAAAAGATTCGAATTAGCTAATTTTTCTCTTAACTTTTTTCGGTTGAATTTTGAATTTTAAAGAGTCGAAATTGAAGATAAACTATGTTTTCAAAATTAAATTTTCCTTTTTTTAGTGTTTTCTCCTCTTTTAAACCATTCAATTAAGTGTTTTTTTCATCATTTATTCTCTACAAAAAAAACCTTACGTAAAAGGAAAAAAAATGTACGACGAATGACAGACAGAAATACCCATTCTTTTATATATATAGATTTATTTATTAAAAGTAAATTGAGCAAATTGGCTATTTAATTCTTCATCTTAGCTTCTGTTTTTTGGACGAAGAATATTTGTGAGATATTTCTTCAAACATATTATAGTTCAAATTCAAAAAAAATATTCCGGCAAATCTAGAATATCTGTAGAATCAAATTTAAATTTTAAATTTAAGTCTTGCAAAGTTGATTTTAACCTATTTAAAACATGTCATCAAAATTCTAAAAAAAAAAAAATAACTTAGATTTATATCGCGCTTTTCTTAACACTCAAAGCGCTCACAGACAAGTAGGACTCAACATTCATTCACACCTGAAATTAAATCAATCAAAATGAATCTTAATCAGGAAAAATTAGTAATGATGTTCCGTAAATTATTTTTTTTATTTTTTTCAAAAAGATTTGAATTGGCTAGTTTTTCCCGTCATTTTTTTCGGTTGAATTTTGAATATCAAATAGTCGAAATTGAAGATAAACTATGTTTCAAAATTAAATTTTCATTTTTTTCCTGTTTTCTCCTCTTTTAAACCGTTCAATTGTGCTTTTTTCATCATTTATTCTCTACAAAAAAACCTTCCGTAAAAGGAAAAAAAATGTACGACGAATGACAGACAGAAATACCCATTCTTTTATATATATAGATTTATTTCTAAAAGGTAAATTGAGCAAATTGGCTATTTCTGGCAATTTATTTAAGTGTGTATCAAACTGGTAGCCCTTCACATTAATCAGTACCCAAGAACTATGTCTTGGTTTCAAAAAGGTTGGTGACCCCTGGTATGGACCATGCTGGATCGATACTGTCGTTATAAGATCGATATGTTTCAGGTTAAAATTCACAAATAAATGTATGTTTTTGTTGTGTTCTAATATATTTGTGGAGAGGGGCGTGGTCCACGCGTCCCCTGCGGGCGGCGTGTGTGCAGGGGCCGGCCATGAAGCAGCCAACTGGTGAGTGGATACCTCAACTGGAACGAGTTATCACATAAGGGCAAGGAAAAACTCACCCCAGTGGGACGTCGGCAGTGGATGTCGAGCGGATCTAACATGATATTGTGAAAGTCCAATCCATAGTGGATCTAACGTAACCGTGAGAATCAAGTCCAAAGTGGATCCAATATAGTAGCGAGAGTCCCATCCAAAGTGGAGCCAGCAGGAAACCATCCCAAGCGGAGGCGGATCAGCAGCGCAGAGATGTCCCCAGTCGATACACATGCGAGCGGTCCATCCTGGGTCCCGACTCTGGACTAGCGGTCCATCCTGGGTCCCGATTTGGACCCAGGATGAAAAACAAGCTAATTCAAATTTTGGGAAAACATTTTAAAAATAATTTATGGAACATCATTACTAGTTTTTCCTGATTAATATTAATTTTAGACTTTTGATGACGTGTTTTAAATAGGTTAAAATCCAATCTGCACTTTGTTAGAATATATAACAAATTGGACCAAGCTATATTTCTAACAAAGACAAACCAATATTTCTTCTAGATTTTCCAGAACAAAAATTTTAAAAGAAATTCAAAAGACTTTGAAATAAGATTTAAATTTGATTCTACAGATTTTCTAGATTTGCCAGAATAATTTTTGGGAATTTTAATCATAATAAGTTTGAAGAAATATTTCACAAATATTCTTCGTCGAAAAAACAGAAGCTAAAATGAAGAATTAAATTAAAATGTGTTTATTATTTTTTACAATAAAAAAAAAAAAATTACTTGAATATTGATTTAAATTGTCAGGAAAGAAGAAGAAGGTATTTAAAAGGTAAAAAGGTATATGTGTTTAAAAATCCAAAAATAATTTTTACGGTTGTATTTTTTCCATAAAATTGTCTTTCTGAAAGTTGTACGAAGCAAAGTAAAAAAATAAATGAATTAATTTAAACAAGTGAAGACCAAGTCTTTAAAATATTTTTCTTGGATTTTCAAATTCTATTTGAGTTTTGTCTCTCTTAGAATTAAAAATATCGTGCAAAGCGAGACCAGCTTGCTAGTAAATAAATACAATTAAAAAACTAGAGGCAGCTCACTGGTAAGTGCTGCTATTTGAGCTATTTTTAGAACAGGCCAGCGGGCGACTCATCTGGTCCTTACGGGCGACCTGGTGCCCGCGGGCACCGCGTTGGTGACCCCTGGGCTAGAGTATACAAATAAGTTTTAAGATGAGACTCAAATGCTTCTACTGAGGTAGCATCTCGAACTGTTACCGGGAGGGCATTCCAGAGTACTGGAGCCCGAACGGAAAACGTTCTATAGCCCGCAGACTTTTTTTGGGCTTTGGGAATCACTAATAAAACTCCTCATATGAATTTTCCATTTCTTATATTTTTTTTATAACCGTAGACATGAGCGGAGCTTGCGTCCTCCTGCAGCTGTCAAAGAGGCAGCTGCGACTGTCTTGGCTCCTCCGTGGCTACACTCAGAGGCACTGGCGGTCACCACACCCCTCCGACTTTCAGGTATGACTATAAAATCTCACTAAAACACTAGTAACACAATAGGCAGATAAGGGATTTTCCAGAATCATCCTAGTAAACGTGTTTAATAACATCTGAATCGCTCCCACTGCCCTCGTCTTTTTTTCTTCTAGTCCTTCACTCTCATTATCCTCATCAACAAATCTTTCATCTTCGCTCAAATTAATGGGGAAATTTTCGCTTTCTCGGTCCGAATCGCTCTAGCTGCTGGTGGTCATGATTGTAAACAAATTGCGGATGTGAGGAGCTCTACAACCAGTGTCATCACGTGCACACCGTCTGCTACTTGCGGTGCAGGCAAGGGTTTTTATTAGCCACCAAAAGTTTCGAACTTTATCGTCGATGTTCTCTGCTAAATCCTTTCAGCAAAAATATGGCAATATCGCGAAATGATCAAGTATAACACATAGAATGGACCTGCTATCCCCGTTTAAATAAGAAATACTCATTTCAGTAGGACTTTAACACTTGTGTAATGTTCATATTGTTGTTACTCAGCCAGCATTTGTCGGTCTGATGGACCCGTTGCATTTTGTGGCTTTTAATGCCTCCCAATCAAACACTTAATGTTAAAATACTGAACAGATGTTTATTGGGATAAGGTAAACATCTGTTCAGTATTTTAACATTAAAGTGTTTGAATGTGAGGCATTAAAAACCACAAAATACAACGGGTCCATCAGACCCATAGAGGCTGGCTGAGTAACAACAATATGAATGTTTCACGGCAAATTTCTCTGTCAGTTTTTGCATCCCACAGGGACTCTTCTTTTGTGTTTCTGCACCTGCAGTTCCCACACAAGGTTGCAACATTGTTTGTCAACACTGTCTGCTCTCATTTTCTCGCACATTTGACCTTCTGATGTTCTGTGTACCCACACTCTGTCCTCCTCCTGTCTAGGCCTGCTGTGTGTGTGCGTGTGTGTGTGTGTGTGTGGTACACAGAACATCAATTTCCACACTTCTATTAGCCCCAGGTCCAGTGGACTCGGACATCTTATATGTAATAGAAATGTGTAGGGGGGGTGTATGGTGTGTGGTCATTCAATATGTATTCTGATATATGTTCTTCACTAAAAATGAGCCAAAGTCAGTGAGTCTCAGTTTGAAAAATTAATTACTTCTATCATTTTTCTTTTAATAAAAAATGAAAACGGGTCCCACAGACCGGAACACCAGACATTTATATAAAATATAAATGCGACAGATTGTCGCCAAGGATTTTTTTTTTGGTGTATTTTTTGGTCCGATATGGCTCATTCAACGTTTTGGGTTGCCGACCCCTGCCCTAACCCACAAAAATAAGCATGATTTTAACATGTAAAATGATGTTGAAAAAGAAACACACTTTGGAGATAAGAAATATTGAATAAAAACAATACAATTTAATGTAATTCTAACAACGACAGGAGTTTTATGAAGTAATGTAATAATGATGTACAGTGTTTACCTTACTTCTGCGGTATCTCCGTCCAGCTGTTTCTTTGTCAAACACACCATCAGGAGCTTCTCCATATTTTTATGGATAAATGTCTGCCTTTTATAGACTATTTTAACATTCTTGGCTGGTGTTCGACCCGTTCTGCGTCAGTGCGGTGCAGAGTAGCAGTGACACGCTGGAATCGCTTCACCAAGTTGGCAGCATCCATCCATTTTCTACCGCTTATTCCCCTTTGGGGGTGGCGGGGGGCGCTGGTGCCTATGTCAGCTACAATCGGGCGGAAGGCGGGGTACACCCTGGACAAGTCGCCACCTCATCGCAGGGCCAACACAGATAGACAGACAACATTCACACTCACATTCACACACTAGGGCCAATTTAGTGTTGCCAATCAACCTATCCCCAGGTGCATGTCTTTGGAGGTGAGAGGAACCTGGAATTCCCGGCGGGAACCCACGCATTCACGGGGAGGACATGCAAACTCCACACAGAAAGATCCCGAGCCCGGGATTGAACCCTGACTACTCAGGACCTTCGTATTTTGAGGCAGACACACTAACCCCTCTGCCACCGTGAAAAAGTTGGCGACATGCTAGTCATCATTTTGATTACTTATTTTATCAATTTAATGCAGGGGTGTCAAACGTGCGGCCCGTACAGGTTTTATCCGGCCCGCGTCATGATAATGTTAAGTATAAAAAAAAAAAGAGTCTTCATTTTTGAATGAGAGAAACTGCTGTTGTAATTTTGTCCACTAGATGTCACAATAGCAATTATTAGTGTATTTGAAGATGATGCTACATATGTAAAAAAAAAAAAAATAAACCACGTTATCGCAGCAGTCGAGGAAAATGAGCAAACTACACAAAAAACACTGTGTAATTTGATATTAATTTTTTATCTTGATAAATGGAAAATTACCCCGCCTGAGATAGGCTCCAGCGCCACCCACAACCCTGAAGGGAATAAGTGGTACAAAATGGATGGATAGATGGAATTGAAAACAAACACCAATGAGTTGACTGATGAACATTATCCCATCATTTATTCAGAAAGTATAAATAACGACAAGTAATGATAGAATACTATTAACCGCAACATGTAAGTGTAAAAATCAACAACTGTTATGATCCGCTGCCCGGAACATATCATGTTTTGGTTTTGAGTCTTTTTGTACTTTGTTCTGCAAATGTTTGCCTTAGTTCCTGGTTGCACTTCCTTGTTTATCTTGTCTCCATGGTTACTTATTAGTTTCACCTGCCACTTGTTTCTTGACGCGCACCTACCTTGTGATTACGTCTTTATTTAAGCCTCCCTTTTCTGTTCATTCAGTCTTGCCTCCTAGTTTGTGGTACACGCAACAAGTGATGACTCTGATTCCATTTCTTGCTGGCTTCCGCGCTAAGTGTTTGCTCCTCTAGCTCCCATGCTAGTAGTTTTGTTTTGCCTTTTGTGCCTAGTGCAAGTTTTTCTGTTATTTCTCTAGCTTCCATGCTAGCGCTTTTGGTTTTTTTCTAGCTCCCATGCTAGTTCTGTTTGTTTTGACTAAGTCTGCTTTTATTTGTAAATAAATAGATAATTTTTCGCTTACCTTCACGCTGTGTTTGAGCCCGACTGCATTCCTGAGAGAACGACCCGCATCACCACGATTCCCCGCACTCGTCACACCAACAACATTATGTTTGTTCTTTTTCAGAATGTGTTTGGTCTATTTTTAAAAAGATAAAACAATCTGAAGTGGTCTTTATTTTTAAGTTATCGTGCCGTGATTTTACTAGTCCGGCCCACTTGCGAGTAGATTATAACTCAAATTATTGCTTGCCGTTTAAAACATAGCCATTAGCGAAGAGACAGCTCTTATCTTAATCAATCAATCAATAAAACTTTATTTGTAAAACGCTTTTCATACAAACCCCGTTTCCATATGAGTTGGGAAATTGTGTTAGATGTAAATATAAACGAAATAAAATCCCGTTCGACCCATTTTCAATTGAATGCACTACAAAGACAAGATATTTGATGTTGAAACTCATAAATCTTTTTTTTTTTTTTGTGCAAATAATTAACTTAGAATTTCATAGCTGCAACACGTGCCAAAGTAGTTGGGAAAGGGCATGTTCACCACTGTGTTACATCACCTTTTCTTTTAACAACACTCAATAAATGTTTGGGAACTGAGGAAACTAATTGTTGAAGCTTTGAATGTTGAATTATTTTCCATTTTTGTTTTATGTAGAGCTTCGTCGTTCAACAGTCCGGGGTCTCCGTTGTCGTATTTTACGCTTCATAATGCGCCACACATTTTCCATGGGAGACATGTCTGGACTGCAGGCGGGCCAGGAAACTACCCGCACTCTTTTACTACGAAGCCATGCTTTTGTAACACGTGGTTTGGCATTTTCTTGCTGAAATAGGCAGGGACATCCATGGTAACGTTGCTTGGATGGCAGCATAATGTTGTTCGAAGAACTGTATGTACCATTCAGCATTAATCACAGATGCTGGCTTTTGAACTTTGCACCTATAACAACAACGGATGGTTATTTTCCTCTTTGATCCGGAGGACACCACGTCCACAGTTTCCCAAAACAATTTGAAATGTGGACTCGTCAGACCAAAGAACACTTTACCATTTTGCATCAGTCCATCTTAGATGAGCTCGGGCCCAGCCAAGCCGGCGGGATTCCTTGGTGTTGTTGATAAACGGCTTTCGCTTTGCATAGTAGAGTTTTAACTTGCACTTACAGATGTAGCGGCCAACTGTAGTTACTGACAGTGGTTTTATGAAGTGTTCCTGAGCCCATGTGGTGATATCCTTTACACACTGATGTCGATTTTTGATGCAGGGGATCAAAGGTCCATAATATCATCGCTTACGTGCAGTGATTTCTCCAGATTCTCTGAACCTTTTGAATATATTACGGACCGTAGATGGTAAAATCCCTAAATTCCTTGCAATAGCTTGTTGAAAAATGTTGTTTTAAAACTGTTCGACAATTTGCTTACAAATTGGTGACCCTCGCCCCATCCTTGTTTGTGAATTACTTAGCATTTCATGGAAGCTGCTTTTATACCCAATCATGGCACCCACCTGTTCCCAATTAGCCTGCACACCTGTTGGATGTTCCAAATAAGTGTTTGATGAGCATTCCTCAACTTTATCAGTATTTATTGCCACCTTTCCAAACTTCTTTGTCACGTGTTGCTGGCATCAAATTCTAAAATTAATGATTATTTGCACAAAAAAAAAAATGTTTATCAGTTTGAACATCAAATATCTTGTCTTTGTAGTGCAGTCAACTGAATATGGGTTGAAAAGGATTTGCAAATCATTGTATTCCGTTTGTATTTACATTTAACACAATTTCCCAACTCATATGGAAACGGGGTTTGTTCATTAAAGAAATGCAACTCAAAGTGTGTTACGGAGTTAAAAACAATACCCTGATGACCCATGTCCCCCATTATCACATACGTACACATGGGCACGGATACCAAACACAACTAAGTGAATAAATGAATGCATGGCTGAGAACAGAGGAGTTATGTGAGTAAACACTATCACAGGAGCCATCTGCACCAGGAGGTCATCAGACCATGGCCACCAGGGCGCTGACACAAAAGCACTCAAAACACTCTTTAGTTGAGGCACCTTTGTACGGTGTCCCTGCATACTTGCCATAAATTACATTTGCAATAATATCAATCAATCAATCAATGTTTACTTATATAGCCCTAAATCACTAGTGTCTCAAAGGGCTGCACAAACCACCACGACATCCTCGGTAGGCCCACATATGGGCAAGGAGAACTCACACCCAGTGGGACATCGGTGACAATAATGACCCAGTGGGACGTCAGTGACAATGATGACTATGAGAACCTTGGAGAGGAGGAAAGCAATGGATGTCGAGCGGGTCTAACATGATACTGTGAAAGTTCAATCCATAATGGATCCAACACAGTCGCGAGAGTCCAGTCCAAAGCGGATCCAACACAGCAGCGAGAGTCCCGTTCACAGCGGAGCCAGCAGGAAACCATCCCAAGCGGAGGCGGATCAGCAGCGCAGAGATGTCCCCAGCCGATACACAGGCAAGCAGTACATGGCCACCGGATCGGACCGGACCCCCTCCACAAGGGAGAGTGGGACATAGAAGAAAAAGAAAAGAAACGGCAGATCAACTGGTCTAAAAATAATCTAAATAATCAGCTTATTTTGTTCTTTTGAATTGTGAACCGCCAGCACCCTGTCTTCTTCCTTTCAAGGTTTCTGTGTGTGTTTGGTCTGCATTTGGAAGTAATGTCAAAGCGCTTTGAGTACCTTGAAGGTAGAAAAGCGCTATACAAGTACAACCCATTTATCATTTATCACCAACTGTGCTCCCCTTACTCACCATTGTGTCTTATACTCAATGGTTAACTGGACATCTTTATGCGCTCATCTACAAAACCATTCTTTGTATCACTCCATCTTATCTATGTTTTCTTTTAACAAAAAACAAGGAAGTCACAATCTTCCTTCAATGAATGTTCTTCAATTTGTCAACCCCAAAGTAAGAACTGAACTGGGCAAGAAAGCATTTAGGTTTTCAGCACCGAAGGCTATGAATAACCTACAATTGAATATTCAACTACAAACCCTTGTTACATTAAATGAGTTTCAAGCTTCTGTGGAAGGATTGCAGTCTACCTTGTCTGTATGCACGTGTCATATGAGCGAGTTTTAATGTTGTAAATGTGATGTTTTATGTGTTGTTTACTGTTTTTATTGTAACCTTGCTGCTGCCCTTTTGGCCAGGTCTCCCTTGGAAAAGAGATATTTGATATCAATGGGGTTTTACCTGGTTAATCCATCCATCCATCCATTTTCTACCGCTTATTCCCTTTCGGGGTCGCGGGGGGGCGCTGGCGCCTATCTCAGCTACAATCGGGCGGAAGGCAGGGTACACCCTGGACAAGTCGCCACCTCATCGCAGGGCCAACACAGATAGACAGACAACATTCACACTCACATTCACACACTAGGGCCAATTTAGTGTTGCCAATCAACCTATCCCCAGGTGCATGTCTTTGGAAGTGGGAGGAAGCCGGAGTACCCGGAGGGAACCCACGCATTCACGGGGAGAACATGCAAACTCCACACAGAAAGATCCCGAACCCGGGATTGAACCCAGGACTGCAGGACCTTCGTATTGTGAGGCAGACGCACTAACCCCTCTTCCACCGTGAAGCCCTTACCTGGTTAAATAAAGGCTAAATAAAATAAAAAAACAGGGCCAACACAGATAGACAGACAACATTCACACTCACATTCACACACTAGGGCCAATTTAGTGTTGCCAATCAACCTATCCCCAGGTGCATGTCTTTGGAAGTGGGAGGAAGCCGGAGTACCCGGAAGGAACCCAGGCGTTCACGGGGAAGACATGCAAACTCCACACAGAAAGATCCCCAGCCCGGGATTGAACCCAGGACTACTCAGGACCCTCGAAATGGGAGGCAGACACACTAACCCCTCTTTCACCGTGCTGCCCGGATTAAAAAAATGTGAATGTAAAATAATGCGCATGCATGACAAAGTAGAAAAAATTACCGGTATTTGTGTAAAAATGTATTTATGTCTGAAAAAAAAAATGTATCCTGCAAATCAAGAATGTGACAACCAGAGGTAGTGAACCAAGAGTTACTACTGTTTAATAAACACGGCAACACAAACACAATCTTCATAACGTTGAGGAACAATCATGTCTTGCAGAGCGAAGTGTGTATGCTCATAGTACTTTTGAGTTATGGGATTGCACGACCCGCTCCAACTGAAACACTGCAACTCTGCTGTAATCCTTCTCTCTCTCGCTACACACATAAATCAGCTCCATTCTGGCTTGCTCAGCAGTTTATGATTGTTGTGTCCAGTGATTTTTATGCATCCCAAGATAATGCCTCCTTCAGAGTCTGATGGCAGGTGAGTATGAGTGGAGGCTGCTAACATGCTGCTTGTAGCACACACTAAATCAGACCACAGCTGAGAAGGAAAACACGACAACGGTGCACTTGGAACTGGGGATGGACTTTCAGTGGCATTTGACAGCCATAACTACTTTCTCCAAGAGTCCGTGGGAATTTTTTTTGTATTCATCCAGAAGAACATTTACGAGGTCAGAGGGCCATGTTCGCAATCTGTGTTCTTTAGTTTACCCCAAACAGGTTTGATGGGGTTCAAGCAAGGCAATTATTTGTGCATTGTTGCACGGCCACGCTCCCACAAACTCTTCCCATAAAATGCAACCATAGAATTCTTTATTTGTCTTTATAGGTTTATTTGTTTCAGAAAAGCTTAAAAAGTAGCATTAAGGAATATTATGTGGTAGGTTGTGAAATTCCACCTTTAGTATGAGAAAATCAGTTGGTAGAAGCAGAGATGATCTTAATCAATCATCAATCAATCAATCAATGTTTACTTATATAGCCCTAAATCACTAGTGTCTCAAAGGGCTGCACAAACCACCACGACATCCTCGGTAGGCCCACATAAGGGCAAGGAAAACTCACACCCAGTGGGACATCGGTGACAATAATGACCCAGTGGGACGTCGGTGACAATGATGACTATGAGAACCTTGGAGAGGAGGAAAGCAATGGATGTCGAGCGGGTCTAACATGATACTGTGAAAGTTCAATCCACAATGGATCCAACACAGTCGCGAGAGTCCAGTCCAAAGCGGATCCAACACAGCAGCGAGAGTCCCGTTCACAGCGGAGCCAGCAGGAAACCATCCCAAGCGGAGGCGGATCAGCAGCGCAGAGATGTCCCCAGCCGATACACAGGCAAGCAGTACATGGCCACCGGATCGGACCGGACCCCCTCCACAAGATGCGTGGGTTCATTTATTATTTGTGTGAGACCACAGCTATCAATTACAGTCTGGAGCGCTACGCACGGTGGGTCCGATGGGGTATTCATATGGATATTAAAGTCCCCCATTATGATTATATTATCGGCGTGTGTCACTAGATCAGCAACGAACTCTGAGAATTCATTGATAAAGTCCGAATAGGGCCCTGGGGGGCGGTAGATAACAGCCAGGTGTAGAGGCAGCGGTGTGACAGACTTCATAGTAAGCACCTCAAACGATTTATATTTATTATTTATGTTGGGACTAAGGTTAAAGTTTTCGTTGTATATTAGTGCGACCCCCCCACCCCTTTTAATCCTACTGCTTCTACGTATTTTGTATGTGTTAACATTTAAAATCCATCTATTTTCTTCCCCTTATCTTAGGTCAGGTCGTGGGGGCAGCAGCCTAAGCAAAGAAGCCCAGACTTCCCTCTCCCCAGCCAATTCATCCAGCTCTTCCTGGGGCATCCTGAGGCGTTCCCAGGCCAGCCAGGAGACATAGTCTTCCCAATGTGTCCTGGGTCTTCCCTGTAGCCTCCTACCAGTCGGACGTGCCCTAAACAACTCCCAAAGGAAACATTCGGGTGGCATCCTCACCAAATGCCGGAACCACCTCATCTGGCTCCTGTCGATGTGGAGGAGCCAGATGAGCACCTCCTGGATGGCAGAGCTTCTCACCCTATCTCTAAGGGAGAGCCCCGCCACCCGACGGAGGAAACTCATTTCGGCCGCTTGTACCCGTGATCTTATCCTTTGGGTCATAACCCAAAGCTCATGACCATAGGTGAGGATGGGAACGCAGATCGACCGGTAGATTGAGAGCTTTGCCTTCCGGCTCAGCTCCTTCTTCACCACAATGGATCGATACAGCGTCCGTACTATTGAAGACGCCGCACCGATCCGCCTGTCGATCTCACGATCCACTCTTCCCTCATTCGTGAACAAGACTCTGAGGTACTTGAACTCCTCCACACGGTGCAAGTCCTCCCCCATTACTTGCAAATGGCATTCCACCCTTTCCTGGGTGAGAACCATGGACTCGGACTTGGAGGTGCTGATTAGCATCCCAGTCGCTTCACACTCGGCTGCGAACCAATCCAGGGAGAGCTGAAGA
This sequence comes from Nerophis ophidion, assembly GCF_033978795.1. Lineage (NCBI taxonomy): Eukaryota > Metazoa > Chordata > Actinopteri > Syngnathiformes > Syngnathidae > Nerophis > Nerophis ophidion. The sequence continues at coordinate 38,390,040 of NC_084622.1, forward strand.
TCCTGGCCAGATGAAGCCATCAGGACCACATCATCTGCAAAAAGCAGAGACCTCATGCTGCAACCACCGAACCGGAACCCCTCAACACCCGGACTGCGCCTAGAAATTCTGTCCATAAAAGTTATGAACAGAATCGGTGACATAGGGCAACTTGGCGGAGTCCAACCCTCACTGGAAATGAGTCCCATTTAATGAGTCCGATTTAATGCCGGCAATGCGGACCAAGTTTTGACACTGATCATACAGGGAGCGGACCGCCACAATAAGACAGTCCGATACCCCATACTCTCTGAGCACACCCCACAGGACTTCACGGGGGACACGGTCGAATGCCTTCTTCAAGTCCACATAGCACATGTAGACTGGTTGGAAAAACTCCGATGCACCCTCAAGGACTCTGTCGAGAGTATAGAGCAGGGGTCGGGAACCTTTTTGGCTGAGAGAGCCATGAAAGACATATTTGAAAATGTATTTCCGTGAGACCCATATCATATTTTTTAACACTGAATACAACTAAATACAATTAAATTGTATTTAATTTTTTAAGTAAAACCAACATTTTTAGAGTATAATAAGTCTCTAATTCTTTTAACATTGTTATTTCTTGAACAGGTGCGGTAGAAAACGGATGGATGGATTAAAATGCATGAGAATGTTTTATATTTTGAACGTTATTTTTAACATCGTGATTACCAGCGGAATTATTCATTACTTATCGTGTTGAGTAATGTCAGCTAAGATTTATCTGAGAGCCAGACGCAGTCATCAAAAGAGCCACATCTGGCTCTAGAGCCATAGGTTCCCTAACCCTGGTATAGCGCTTGTCTACCGTTCCACGACCAGGATGAAAATCACACTGTTCCTCCTGAATCCGAGGTTTGACTATCCAGCGTAGCCTCCTTTTCACTACACTAGTATAGACCTTACCGGGAGGGCTGAGGAGTGTAATCCCAAGATTGCTGGTGAACATTATCACATAATTTATTCAGAAAATCTAAATAAGGACAAATAAAGATCAAATACTATTAACCTCAACATGCAAGTGTAAAAAATATATATATTGTATATTTTCAGTATGTGCCTGTTTTATTTTTTTAAACAAAGAAAACAATCTGAAGCTGTCTTTATTTTTAAGTTATCGTGCTGTAAATTTACCAGTCCGGCCCACTTGGGAGTAGATTTTTCTCCATCTAGCCCTTCGAGCTAAAATGAGTTTGACACCCCTGATTTAAACAAATTGCTGCCCAGAAAGAAATATGAAATGTGCAATTTGCAACTTTTGTCAATGAGCAAATATTAAACAGGAAAATAATCAATAAATCAATCAAAGTTTATTTACAGTGGGGCAAAATAGTATTTAGTCAGCCACCGATTGTGCAAGTTCTCCCACTTAAAATGATGACAGAGGTCTGTAATTTTCATCAGAGGTACACTTCAACTGTGAGAGACAGAATGTGAAAAAAAAATCCAGGAATTCACATTGTAGGAATTTTAAATAATTTATTTGTAAATTATGGTGGAAAATAAGTATTTGGTCAACTATTCAAAGCTCTCACTGATGGAAGGAGGTTTTGGCTCAAAATCTCACGATACATGGCCCCATTCATTCTTTCCTTAACACGGATCAATCGTCCTGTCCCCTTAGCAGAAAAACAGCTCCAAAGCATGATGTTTCCACCCCCATGGTTTACAGTAGGTATGGTGTTCTTGGGATGCAACTCAGTATTCTTCTTCCTCCAAACACGACAAGTTGAGTTTATACCAAAAAGTTCTATTTTGGTTTCATCTGACCACATGACATTCTCCCAATCCTCTGCTGTATCATCCATGTATCCATTTTGGTGTAAACTCAACTCGTCGTGTTTGGAGGAAGAAGAATACAGAGTTGCATCCCAAGAACACCATACCTACTGTGAAGCATGGGGGTGGAAACATCATGCTTTGGGGCTGTTTTTCTGCTAAGGGGACAGGACGATTGATCCGTGTTAAGGAAAGAATGAATGGGGCCATGTATCGTGAGATCTTGAGCTAAAACCTTCCATCAGTGAGAGCTTTGAATGGTTGACCAAATACTTATTTTCCACCATAATTTACAAATAAATTCTTAAAAATTCCTACAATGTGAATTCCTGGATTTTTTTTTCACATTCTGTCTCTCACAGTTGAAGTGTACCTATGATGAAAATTACAGACCTCTGTCATCATTTTAAGTGGGAGAACTTGCACAATCGGTGGCTGACTAAATACTTTTTTGCCGCACTGTATATACACCTTAATCACAATTGTCTCAAAGGGCTGCATAAGGCACGGCATCCTCGGTTCAGATCCCACATCAGGGCAACAAAATAACTCAACCCAATGGGATGAATAAAAACATTTACCTTATCTGGCGCTACAAGATCAAAATGATCCCACACGTTTTCCTTTTTCTTAGTTCTGTTCGGATCTAGAGAGAAAAAAAGCCATGTCAAACGCTGCACGCCACGCCTCCTCCTCCATTCACTACAAGCTGTCACTTGTGAGACGAAAGAGAGACTTCCTGAACACCGTTTAGCGCTGCAGTCCAATTACCCAGCAGCTGTATAGGTGACATGGTCGTTTTTCTTCAAATGACACACACATCCAGGTATTGAGGGAAACAGGATTAGAGTTGGAGGCAGCTTTAGCGGTGTGACCCCCAAGATGCAGCAGACAGGAGACAGAAACTAAAGACGCTGTCACAAGGAGAAGAGAAAAACACAAAGCTCACTCACAAAAAGAGATAAAAACAAAAGAAGGCGAGTGCAACTAATATATGCACAAGACACAAAACGTCTTTCTTGGAGATAAGTAGACACTACGGGAAGCATGAGGTGAAGCAGAGCACGAAGCAATAGGCTTAGGCATTAGGAATGTGAACCTGCACTGAAACAGGAGACTTAGACAAACTTTAATGATCCACAAGGGAAATTGTTCCACACAGTAGCTCAGTTACAATGATGGAAAGGACCATGCAGGTATAAATAGACTAAATATATCGATATAAAATATAACACATATACGTAATATTTCCATAATACATGTACAGTATATTATATATACTGATATATTATGTCTATATCATATTGACTGGCAACCAGAAACAGGTGTGTCCTGAATGACAATCAAGGACAGGTGTGTAATACAGCAGTCAGTGGATAGTGGAACAACACTAACCTATTCATTATTAACCACCTAAAATAGACGTATGCCGTCTTTAAGTTGAAGTGGAATGGTGATTTGTTTTTTGGTGACAAATAGTGGACACAATAATGTATTAACTTAAGGTCATGATGCAGTAAATTGAATAATCCCGACACGTGTTACCTCCTAATATGTTTCTCCCTTGGAGACCTTGTATGTGTAAGTAATATACAACTATAAATATTTGATACTTGTTTATATTAACAAATGTGGTGTTTTATACAGCAAAAGTACACTATTTTGCCAAAAGTAGTTGGCCACCCATCCAAATGATGACAATCAGGTGTCCTAATCACTTGGCCTGGCTACAGGTGTATAAAAAAATCAAGCACTTAGACTGTTTCTACAACATTTGGGAAAGAATGGGCCGCTCTCAGTGATTTCCAGCATGGAACTGTCATAGGAGGCCACCTCGCTCCCAAATATTCCAAAGGCAACTGTGGGCTTTATTATGAAAAAATGGAAAAGTTTGGGAACAACAGCAACTCGGCCACATAAACTGACAGAGAGGGGTCAGCGGATACTGAAGTTCATAGTGCAAAGAGGTCGCCGAGGTCGTCAGTTGCTACAGAGCTCCAAATCTCATGTGACCCTCCAATTAGCCCACGTACAGTACGCAGAGAGTTTCATGGAATGGGTTTCCACGGCCGAGCAGCTGCATCTAAGCCTTACATTACCAAGTCCAATAAAAATTGTCGGATGCAGTGGTGTAAAGCACGTCGCTACTGGACTCTAGAGCAGTGGAGACGTGTTCTCTGGAGAGATGAATCACGCTTTTCTATCTGGCAATCTGATGGGCGAGTCTGGGTTTGGAAGTTGCCAGGAGAACGGTACATTTCTGACTGCATTGTGCCCAGTGTGAAATTTGGTGGAGGACTAATTATGGTGTGGGGTTGTTTTAGAGGAGTTGGGCTTGGCCCCTTAGTTCCAGTGGAAGGAACTTTGAATGCTCCAGGATACCAAAACATTTTGGACAATTCCATGCTCCCAACTTTGTGGGAACAGTGTGGAGCGGGCCTCTTCGAACACAACTGTGCACCAGTGCATTAGGCCAGGTCCACAAAGACATGGATGACAGAGTTTGGTGTGAATTAACTTGACTTGCCTGCACAGAGTCCTGACCTGAACCTGATAAAACAACTTTGGGATGAATTAGAACGGAAACAGAGCCAGGCCTAACCTCACCAATGCGCTTTTGGAAGAATGGTCGAAAATTCCGAGAAACATACTCCGCAACATTGTGGACAGCCTTCGCAGAAGAGTTGAAGTTGTATTAGCTGCAAAAGTTGGACTGACATCATATTGAACCCTATAGGTTAGGAATGGGATGACACTTCAAGTTCATATGTGAGTCAAGGCAGGTGGCCAAATACTTTTGGCAATATATGTGACGCTTGCGTGCTTAGTTGTTGTGAAGCTGTTAGCTTCTAGTAGCCAATATAGATTATCATGTTTACCTTTTGTAAATGACTTCACTAAAATACAAAAAAAGACCAACATTATGTGCTTATTGGAGGACATAGTAATGTTAACTGGCTGTCATCCAACTTTGCAACAGTAAACAGGACTGCTTGTAACATAGCTTCTGAAATTATTCATATCTGACATTTTACATGCATTTTTTGCTGATAGGCAGTAAGGACATCCCTACTGAGTTTGAAAAAGTTCACTATGTATTGCATTTGGGAAGCCACCCTTTGGTGGGCCACGCCAAATGACTCAATTTGACCACTGTACCCACGTGGGCACTCCTATAACCTTTATTTGCAGACATTGTGATTGATTTCTAAAAAAGAATGTTCCCTGTTTATTAAACATAATCACTCCTTCTTAAACATAATTTGCTGCCATCAATGCTTTGGTTGTTTACCGCAAATTATCTTGACATTTTAAGAGAGTCCGTTGCTAAGAGCACCACTCCAACACCTGGATGGAACCCAGGGTTGTAAAAGTGAAGAGAAAAGCCTGCTCTGAGTGCTGGGAGGAGATACTTGAACCAAGCTATGTCAGGATTGTTTTCATAGGGATGGACCGACTAGTTGATCCTCTAAAACTCCCGACCGGCTTAGTGAATGACTTTAAAATGTGGGGTAATTGGGGTGTAACACTCAAAGAAGTGTAAGAGTATGAGTTAAGTGATGGAGCAGTTACATGGGAGATAAGAATGGACAAGATGAAGTGTAGGGAGGTCAGAGGCAGCATTAGCAGACAGAGAAAGAAAACAAGAGGAAGTAGTCAAGACTTAAGTATTGTTTTATCAAGTTCGCTTTGTCGCCTGCTTGTTTCTCTCATTCCAAAATACACCATTACATCAAATCGAGCATGGGAAAACATCCTCAAAACCATACACAGCATCACAATATCTCTTTCTCCACTCTTGGGTTCATCTTTGGAGAATCACGAGTACAACCCACAACACATTCTCAGTGTCTTGAAGAAATGTTCAAAAATGTACAATAACCATACAGTCACATTGTCATGATATCATTTACCAAAGAAATCAAATAAAGTTGTATTTTTGATTAACGCAGGGGAAAAGTCTGGTTACAGTTTTCCAACTTTAGTTTATGGAAATGAGTGAAAAGGGGAAACAAACAAAGTCAAAACACTCTTATGGCAACCATGTACATGGTTTATTCACAAGAAAGTATATTTACAAAGACAATATTAATATGAACATTTTCAGGTTTTCCTTGCTATTTTAAAACCAACTTGTACTACCAACTACAGGCACCACCTCTATTTTCATGATGTGGGTATTTCAAAATAAAAGCTCCCCTTGCATTTTGACAAGCAACAAATAAGATAAATCCAACAGAAACACAATGTGAAAACAGGGAGGGGTTTCACTGTCAGGAGATGAAATATGGAATAGATCACAGTGACAGAAGAACAAACTTATCGCAAGAGTAGCTGTTCTCACATCGTTCCAGGCTGCACCCCGGTGACCAAAATGTTGGTGAGAAACTGAACAGAGCACTGCTTGAGTGATGTGGGATTCAGGGGTTTAAAACCCCAAATGGGGGCCATGCTGCTTGATATTAAATAACACAAGTATGTACTCGTAAACAAGTGCGTATGTCAGTGCTATGCATGAGCAGCATCTGCCATGAACAGACAATAATCCCACTGTGCATTCAGGGGTGGGAGGGGTGAACACACCAGAAAAAGAACAGCTGATTTAAAAAAAATCATGGTCTACTTCTCTGTGAACATCTGCTTCGCACTCCGGAACTCTCTCGACCTTCATGATTTGTTGAAAGGCTTTCCGACTTCAATGTCTGTCAGTGGCTTTGCATGTGCGGACCTCTGACGCACCGTGGCGACGTCTATTTCGTAACATTTTGGAGAGCCCCCGGTCCGGGGGTCTCTCTCAGGTAGCCACGGAGGTGACTATTTGGACCACCTCACCGTTCTCTCCCTGGATGGTCTCTTTCACCTCCATGTCTGATTGTAGTGCAGGAGCCAGCTGAGCAGCCTGAAACACAAGAGAGACAGGAGAGTGAAGAGATGATGTGTGTGACAATGTCTGAAGGCTGAAATTTTACACGTCAGATATTGTGAATGCGAAAATTCCATGGGAACTCCAATAAGGACCATCTGTATCTACAGTGATTTATTCCCATTAGGTCACAACATTTCTGACAACAGTATCTAGTTAAGCCTTGAAATTGGCCTGATCTAGTAAGCGTGCGCAAACTCTAATTTGTATGTACTATTAGTGGGCTAGTTGTGTGTGATCTACTAAGACTTGATGTACAATTGATAACTGGTGCAGACCATCTTATTTAAATGAGGGTTTTGCGCACTCTACTTGCTCTCCAATCAGGACTGCACGGGGTTGAGAGGGTTTTGCCCGTCTCCCCCAAACCCAAAACAGCAACAATGCAAAATTAGCATCCATTTTAAAAATAATTTTGTTCATGATACATCTCCTCTGTTCCTTTAACTCAGTTATCAGCGCGCTCGCCTCTCACACCAGCGACCTGGGTTCGCGGCCCACTTGATTTTATTGCTTATGCAAATTAATATTTTATAGCAGTTTTTACATATAGGATATATGTTATAACAATGCATTTCCTAAATAAAAAACAAACAGCATTAAAAGACACAAAAACGCATCTATTTAATTTGTTTTAATCAGTCCTAAGTCCTCCAGCAGATATAAATGTATACAATGATATTGCTGAATAGACGATACGTTCAATATTTTTTTTATTTCCGCCTGTCCAAATGTTGACACAAACGTAGGATGGAGTCCATCATCTCTTTGCAGCGTGATCACCTCCTTTGTGTAACTGTGCCAGTTTGCACAGACTTTTCAGACATACTAAATAAAGATGCAAAATAGTGCCCACAGAGCAAATTCAGCCTTTTCAGATCACACTTTTAATGCTGAATGATTATATTTGCATCTTCTCCTCGCAACATTGTGGCTGTTCTGATAATCATTCCTAAATCCTGCATATTCATGAGGACATACACTTTAAGTGGATTGCACACCTTATTCTGCTCAAAGAGACAAAATCTTCTGCGCACAAGTTTAGTAGATCGGCTTTGGGTGTGCTATCAAGTTTGTATGTGTTTTAATACACACAAACGTTTAGAAGATCAGGCCCCATAGAGCGTAAATTTAGGAAGCTGTACAATATCAATAGAAGAAAAAAAAATTATGAATGGATAGAATCCAATTGGCCTTCCCTCATTGTTTTTCCACTCGTCCAATAGTTGGGAATAGGGCTTGGCGGTAGACCGGTGTTATGACGTAATGCCACACCAATGAGAAAATGCCGACATACCGATATACAGTCGTGGTCAAAAGTTTACATACACTTGTAAAGAACATAATGTCATGGCTGTCTTGAGTTTCCAATAATTTCTACATATTTAATTTTTTTGTGAAAGCGTGATTGTATCACATACTTGTTGGTCACAAAAAAATAATTAAGTTAGGTTATTTTATAAATGTATAACAGAACTTTCCTGCAGAAGGTTTAATCTTTGTCCATGTGATGTCAGATGTAACAACAAGTGAGTTTTTTGGCCACAATACCCAGCAATATGTTTGGACGGGGAAAAGGTGAGTCCTTTAATCCCAGGAGCACCATTCCTACTGTCAAGCATGGTGGTGGTAGTATTATGCTCTGGGCCTGTTTTGCTGCCAATGGAACTGGTCCTTTACAGAGAGTAAATGGGACAATGAAAAAGGAGGATTACCTCCAAATTCTTCAGGACAACCGGAAATCATCAGCCCGGAGGTTGGGTCTTGGGTGCGGTTGGGTGTTCCAACAGGACAATGACCCCAAACACAAGTCAAAAGTGGTAAAAGAATGGCTAAATAAGGATATAAGTAAGGTTTTAGAATGGCCTTCCCAAAGTCCTGAATTAAAGATTATATTAGATAGTACTTTATTTATTCCTTCAGGAAAATTAAAATGTGTGGACAATGCTGAAGAAACAAATCCACGGAAGAAAACCAACAAATTTAACTGAACTACACCAATTTTGTCAAAAGGAGTGGTCAAAAATTCAACCAGAAGCTTGTGGATGGCTACCATAAGTGCCTTTTTGCAGTGAAACTTGCCAAAAGACATGTAACCAAATATTAATATTGTTGTATGTATACTTTTGACCCAGCAGATTTGGTCACATTTTCAGTAAACCCATATTAAATTCATAAAAGAACCAAACAAGTATGTGCCACAATCACTCTATCACAAAAAAACAAGAGTTGTAGAAATTATTAGAAACTTAAGACAGCCATGACATTATGTTCTTTACAAGTGTTTGTAAACTTTTGACCACGACTGTATATCGTTATGTCGGCATTTTCTCATTGGTGTGGCATTACGTCATAACACCTGTCTACCGCCAAGCCCTATTCCCAACTATTGGACAAGTGCAGAGACAATGAGGGAAGGCCAATTGGATTCTATCCATTCATAATTTTTTTTTCTTCTATTAATCAGCACTAAATAACTTTTCAACTTTCATAAAATATTTTCATAACTTTTGGGATTACACATGGACTTACAACTAGTTGAAAGACACCCTTGTCATGGCGTGAAGGGGTCTGTATTGCTGTCACTTGCACTTAGCGACATTGAGGAGGGCGGCAGGACCATAACAAAAACAACCAAAGAAACAAAACGTTTTGCCTGAGGTGACAAAAAAAAAAAAGGGGGAGCCCCTTCCCCAAAAATGACAGTCAGAGATGAACATTGGCCTGCCTGGCTTTCACTTGCTGGCATGAGCTTAAAGTTGAAAAGAGATTTTCGGTCGATGCTGCCTTCGCTCTGTTCCTGCTAAACTAAAAAGTCAATGCTCAAATCAGCTATTGGAAATTTGTGTGGTAGCAATAAAGAGCTACCAGCTTGTGAGTTCACAGTTATACACTACTTGCTTAGAAAAAAAAACCTGTCCCGCCAGTCTTTCTTTGTTTCGGACCTGCATCCGCCCGATTTATTCTTGGTAGTAGCGCCATGTTTGTAGCGGAACGCAAAATCATTTGGTGACAGTATTTGCTATTTAACATCAGCACAACCATTAGAGACGAAATATTTATGCCAATATTGCAGTAGACATTATGTCAGTATAACACTATCTTCGACCCAACTCTCTCCTTTGAGTCACACATTAAATGCGTTACTAAAACGGCCTTCTTCCATCTCCGTAATATCGCTAAAATTCGCTCCATTTTGTCCACTAAAGACGCCGAGATCATTATCCATGCGTTCGTTACGTCTCGTCTCGATTACTGTAACGTATTATTTTCGGGTCTCCCCATGTCTAGCATTAAAAGATTACAGTTGGTACAAAATGCGGCTGCTAGACTTTTGACAAGAACAAGAAAGTTTGATCACATTACGCCTGTACTGGCTCACCTGCACTGGCTTCCTGTGCACTTAAGATGTGACTTGAAGGTTTTACTACTTACGTATAAAATACTACACGGTCTAGCTCCATCCTATCTTGCCGATTGTATTGTACCATATGTCCCGGCAAGAAATCTGGGTTCAAAAGACTCCGGCTTATTAGTGATTCTTAGAGCCCCAAAAAAGTCTGCGGGCTATAGAGCGTTTTCCGTTCGGGCTCCAGTACTCTGGAATGCCCTCCCGGTAACAGTTCGAGATGCTACCTCAGTAGAAGCATTTAAGTCTCACCTTAAAACTCATCTGTATACTCTAGCCTTTAAATAGACCTCCTTTTTCGACCAGTTGATCTGCCACTTCTTTTCTCTTTCCTATGTCCCCCTCTCCCTTGTGGAAGGGGTCCGGTCCGATGACTATGGATGAAGTACTGGCTGTCCAGAGTCGAGACCCAGGATGGACCGCTCGTCGGGACCCAGGATGGACCGCTCGCCTGTATCGGTTGGGGACATCTCTACGCTGCTGATCCGCCTCCGCTTGAGATGGTCTCCTGTGGACGGGACTCTCGCTGCTGTCTTAGATCCGCTTGAACTGAACTCTCGCGGCTGTGTTGGAGCCACTATGGATTGAACTTTCACAGTATCATGTTAGACCCGCTCGAAATCCATTGCTTTCAGTCCCCTAGAAGGGGGGGGGGGTCCTGAGGTCCTCTCCAAGGTTTCTCATAGTCAGCATTGTCACTGGCGTCCCACTGGATGTGAATTCTCCCTGCCCACTGGGTGTGAGTTTTCCTTGCCCTTTTGTGGGTTCTTCCGAGGATGTTGTAGTCGTAATGATTTGTGCAGTCCTTTGAGACATTTGTGATTTGGGGCTATATAAATAAACATTGATTGATTGATTGATTGACTATCTAGTCGTCGTGGGAAATGTGGTCTTCCTTCTGGCAAGACACTAACATTAAAACGTTCTTAAGTGGTGTTTTAATGTGTTGACGCGGAAGTTTCTCTGCTCATTCCTTCTGCGCTGGGTGCTGTGTCCCACCTCCTCCACACGTAGAGTGAGGCAGAGTAGGAGCCGCACTCACTTGACACAGACTCCAGTACGAAGAATGTGTGAAGCATACCTTTCAACTTTCCCATTTTTGGTGGGAAAACACGTATTTTGTCTCCTTTGCCGGCGTCTTGCAGATACCATTTTTTCCGCAGATTTTGCTTTCAAGGAAAAACAAATCCTCATCAGTATTGCCAGCGATTGGGTCCATTTGACTCAAGCCTCGGCAACACTCGGGGCAACATCCGATCATGACAGCAGCGTGGCGAATTACAATGTACGTCATTCTATAAAATGGACAACACAAGAGAGATGGATGCACTTTAAGGATGGAGAACGTTTTTTCCAAAATAGAAACTTTGTGTCAATAGAGATGATCCCAGTTGAAAGGGTAAAAAAAAAACAGATTTAAAAAGCTGCCATAAAAAATAAACCCCTTGTATGAGCTTCCTAGTCACAACTACTTTGCTCAAGAAGAACTGCCACAACACGTGTGCACAATCTGAAAGGGTGTTTAGCTGCAGTGGCAAGATTGTGAGCCTCCCAAAGTTGGCATCTTGGTGTTCTTTGCTTAAATGTTTAAGGCGAAAAAGGTTATTTTAAAAATGTTGAGCTAAAAAAAAATATATATGTTGTTAAAGGTAAATCATTTTCAATATGTGTGAAGTGAAGTGAATTATATTCATATAGCACTTTTTCTCCAGTGACTCAAATTGCTTTACATAGCGAAATCCAATATTTAAGTTACATTTAAACCAGTGTGGGTGGCACTGGGGGTAGGTGGGTAAAGTGTGTTGCCCAAGGACACAACGGCAGTGACTAGGAAGGCGGAAATGGGGATCAAACCTGGAACCCTCAAGTTGCTGGCACGGCCACTCTACCAACCGAGCTGCTGGTGTTTAAAATGTACTCTTTAACCAGGAGCTTTTTCTTATATTTTGTTTTTGCTATCAGCTGAGGATTTGAACATTGCTAAAGATTGATTTTATAGATTGAAGATTATACTTAACTATTCTTGTACTATTTTCAAGGCTTTTAAATATGTTTACGTGCATCTACCTTAGCATTAAACATAAACATTTCCAGAAAATTACTCATGTTAAGTATTTGATTAAATAAAACAACTCAAGACGATCTTATTGTATATCCATATTCTGCCAAAAGACATCGGGATACAGTATGAGTTTTGGTCCATATCGCCAAGCCCTAGTTGGGAACCCCTGATTTGCAACAGCTTTTTAAAGGAAAAACTGCACTTAAAAAAAAAACGGCCATTATCCACAATCCCTATGTGAGACAAGAACATTCTGTTTTTCACTAACAGTAAAGGTCATTGGAATTCACCTATTCTGCCTGTAAAGCCTCTAACAATGTTTTATATACATGGTGTAACCATGTATAAAAAGGCACTATCATGCTAACAAGTAATTTTTACAGCAATTTGCTCATTTTAAACGTTACTGTAGCCTCTTTCTTGGGGGTTTTAATATTACAGCGCACACAGCAACTAAGGCTACTTTCTGCGTCAACAACAACAACATAAAAAGTGCATTCCGTCTTTGCAACCACTAATGATTGCAGACTTTGTTATAGGCCAATGATAACTACTTTGGGACAAATGCTGATCCAAAACCTTATATTTTTGAAAAAAAACATGTACAGAGAATGAGCTACCTGAGTGGGCAAGAAGAGAGGGTGAAATGTGGGAGCAGACAGGTGCTGCATGACTTGGTGTAAATGTGGAGATGCCAAGGCATGCCAATAGAGATCAAGTGCTTCTGCTGCACTGATTGGCACACACCATTATAATGATTTGAAAAGGCTTTGTTTAGACACTGTTCCAAAAGAAGTAAAAAAATATTCAACCAAACGAGTATCTTGCTGAGTCTTCCTAGTGATAATGTCAGGTGTAAGTTGAAAGCCAGTATCCACTGCTTGAGTTGGTCCAGATTTTTTGTTGGTAGCGAATATCTCTGTAAAGTTGACTAACTTTACAGAGATATTGAATAACATGTCGTCTATCTAGAATACATAGAAAAGGGAAGGACATGTGTTCTTGTGTCACATACGAATTTGGCAAAATTACCCCCAATAGTGCAGTTTTCCTTTTAAAGCGATCTCAAAATTGGACTTTGGCAGAACAAGTTCCTGTCAAAATGTGTGCATTGGGTGGCATGGCGCAGCGGGTAGAGTGTCCGTGCCAGGGTTGCAGGTTTGCTCCCCACCTCTTACCATCCAAATCGCTGCCGTTGTGTCCTTGGGCAAGACACTTCACCCTTGCCCCCAGTGCCGCTCACACTGGTGAATGAATGATGAATAATGGTGGTCGGAGGGGCCGTAGGCGCAAACTGGCAGCCGTGCTTCTGTCAGTCTACCCCAAGAAAGCTGTGGCTACAAATGTAGTTTACCACCACCAGGTGTGACTGAATGATGGGTTCTCACTTCTCTGTGAAGCGCTGTGAGTCTCTAAAAAAGCACTATATAAATCTAGTACATTATTATTATTACTGTTAATTGCACTGCTAGTGTATAACATAACAGTTGCTCAGCTATGTCTCAGTTGTAAACCTACAGTATACAGTACATACCCCAACTACTGTAGGGAAGAAAATGAAAGATCCATCCATCCATTTCCTACCGCTTGTCCCTTTTAGTGTTGCGGGGGGTTGCTGGAGCCTATCTCTGCTGCATTCGGCCGGTAGGCAGTGTACACCCTGGACAACTCGCCACCTCATCGCAGGACCAACACATATAGACCGACAATATTCCCATTCACACGCTCGGGCCAATTTAGTGTTGCCAATCAACCTATCCCCAGGTGCATGTTTTTGGAGGTGGGAGGAAGCCGGAGTACCCGGAGGGAACACACGCAGTCACGGGTATTGTGAGGCAAATGCACTAACCCATTGTCCACCGTGCTGCCCACAAGGTAACTCATGTGTGAATAATATAAAATGATCACATTATTCAAGTGTATACACAGCATAATCATGCTATTTATTTTGACTGCTCTTGCTCCTTTACCTTAACCCAGTGCTTCTAAATTATTTTCTGTTAGCCCGCCACCTCTCGGCAGAAGAAAACATTTCTTCTGCGGTACTAACTGGAAAAAGGCACAACTGGTTTGGACTAAGCACCTCACAGTAATTAAACCAAAAATGTATTTTAAAAATAAACAAATAAGACGAAAAATTTATTTACCTTGCTGAGACTTTACCTAAGGCATTTATGAAATATCATTGTGGTTGTTTGTTTGGTTTTAAGAATAAACTTGAAGTATCCTTGGGATAAATAGTAACACAAATATAAACCCTGTTTCCATATGAGTTGGGAAATTGTGTTAGATGTAAATATAAACGGAATACAATGATTTGAAGATCATTTTCAACCCATATTCAGTTGAATATGCCATAAAGAAAACATATTTGATGTCCAAACTGATAAACACTTGTTTTTTTTGCAAATAATCATTAACTTTAGAATTTGATGCCAGTAACACGTGACAAAGAAGTTGGGAATGGTGGCAATAAATACTGATAAAGTTGAGAAATTCTCATCAAACACTTATTTAGAAAATCCCACAGGTGTGCAGGCTAATTGGGAACAGGTGGGTGCCATGATTGGGTATAAAAGCAACTTCCATGAAATGCTAAGTAATTCACAAAGAAGGATGGGGGAGGGTCACCAATTTGTAAGCAAATTGTCAAACAGTTTTAGAAAAACATTTCTCAACGAGCTACTGCAAGGAATTTAGGGATTTTACCAACTACGGTCCATAAAATCATCAAAAGGTTCAGAGAATCTGGAGAAATCACTGCACGTAAGCGATTGTATTACGGACCGTTGATCCCTCAGGCGGTACTGCATCAAAAACCGACATCGGTGTGTAAAGGATATCACCACATGGGTTCAGGAACACTTCATAAAACCACTGTCAGTAACTACAGTTGGTTGCTACATCTGTAAGTGCAAGTTAAAACTCTGCTATGCAAAGCAAAACCCACTTATCAACAACACCAAGGAACGCCGCTGGCTTCGCTGGGCCCGAGCTCATCTAAGATTGACTGATACAAAGTGGAAAAGTGTTCTGTGGTCTGACGAGTCCACATTTTAAATTATATTTGGAAACTGTGGACGTGGTGTCCTCCGGAACAAAGAGGAAAATAACCATCCGGATTGTGATAGGCGCGACGTTCAAAACCCAGCGTCTGTGATGGTATGGGGGTGTATTAGTGCCCAAGGCATGGGTAACTTACACATCTGTGAAGGCACCATTAATGCTCAAATGGTCCATACAGGTTTTGGAGCAACATATGTTGTCATCCAAGCAACGTTACAGTATCATGGATGCCCCTGCTTATTTCAGCAAGACAATGCCAAGCCACGTGTTACAACAGCGTGGTTTCGTAGTAAAAGAATGCGGGTACTTTCCTGGCCCGCCTGCAGTCCAGACCTGTCTCCCATTGAAAATGTGTGGCTCATTATGAAGCGTTAAATATGACAGCGGAGACCCCGGACTGTTGAACGACTAAAGCTCTACATAAAACAAGAATGGGAAAGAATTCCACTTTCAAAGCTTCAACAATTAGTTTCCTCACTTCCCAAACGTTTATTGTGTGTTGTTAAAAGAAAAGGTGATGCAAGACAGTGGTGAACATGCCCTTTCCCAACTACTTTGGCACGTGTTGCAGCCATGAAATTCTAAGTTAATTATTATTTCCCCCCCCAAAAAAAAGTTTATGAGTTTGAACATCAAATATCTTGTCTTTGTAGTGCATTCAGTTGAATATAGGTTGAAAAGGATTTGCAAATCATTGTACTCCGTTTATATTTACATCCAACACAATTTTCCAACTCATATGGAAAGGGGGTTTGTATGTACAAAATATACTTTCTGGACTTAAGGATTGAAATTGTGATATTTTATGTTGAAGTGTAATTTTAAAATCATTTCAGCCAACATATACGTGTCCAGTGTTTAAAGTAGTTTAAATAAATTTTAATAAATTGCATTAATTAAAAAGGCAACCAAATCAATGTTTATGATAGGCATGAATTTTACAGTTAATTTTATAGGAGATTTATACATGTTATTTCCAAATGGTGGAATAGCCTTATAACAATATATTTTACAACATTGTAAAGTTTGTTTGTTTAGTTGTTATAAATGATGGAGCGAGTAAAGATCCTGATGACTATCACGAATGACTCAGTGCCAGAAGATCCATCAAATACACCTGCAGTATTTCAAACCCCCCATTAATAAACTGAACACAGCTGCATCACAGCATCTCACATATTTTAAGCAATGCTATGAAGAAGGCCAAGTAACACTCATATGGATGGGTTTGGTTTTTTTTTCAATCCAGGATAGAAGGAGAACAATCCCCCTACTTTGAATTGAATTGTTGTTTTCAGAGACTGCGCTGATATGATTTAAAATAAATGAGCTTGAAGTAAGTTGCTGGTACAATGTAGTATCAGGCTTACACCTGTGCTGGGGGTAAACGTACATATTTTCTCCAGATTATCACCATCTCGAGGAGATTGTTTTGCATGGGAATTATTCAGAGGAGAAATTGAAAATGCAGAGATAAATAAATCTAAACGTGACAGTAATTTTTCAAAAACTTGTTTAAATGCTTCCATGTGTTTGGAAACAGATGAGAGTCTCTTAAATTGCACACTGTTCAGAGAAGAGATAAATACCAGCACTAACCTCTGGCTGAACTTTGAACTATAAATCAGCATGTTTACAGTCTTGGACATCAAAACCAAACTGTCATACCACACTCAGTACCACTTTGTTTCCGGTTTAGCCCATCACCCTTACTCATGTCTAAAACTTCATAGCACGGTGTCAGTTTTCGTCACACATTAAGTGCTGAAATGCTTTTTACTGTCATATTTCTGATGACAGGGATTTATTGGATGTACACTCTAAAGATGCTCTAGCTTCATTCAGTAGATACCCTGTATCTTCAAGTTTAAGGTGTATGTCTTCAAGCAAACAATGACACCCTGAAATATAGCTATACTTAAAAAGGATTCCCACATCGCTAACAAAACCTGATCAAAAGACACCGCATTGTTAACAAGTGGTTTATTTAAAAAATCAAGGCCCAGGAAACGCTGGCTGTTAACTTATCAAACATCTGACAGCTTGATGTTTGTCAGGTTTTGATTACCAGTACGACTAAGAAATCCATCCATCTGTTGGGAAAACAAACTGACTGTTTGATTTCTTGCTTTGTTGAACATTACAAAGCCGTTTTACCAATACAATGCATGTGGGGACAATCACAATAGGAAATTAACCATTGAAAATGTGTTTTATCTTTTCAAGACACTGACTGTAACAGTGTGTGACACATTTCACATGGTGGCGGCATTCATTAGGAATTTAAATACAGAAGAACGTTAGTCCATGCATTAGTTCATTTATAGTTGAAATGCAAAGCCCTGAACAATATCAGATGTTACCTCATGCAGTGCTTACGTGGACTAAGAAGAAAAAAAAACTTACTGTAAAGCCATGTCAAATCCAAAAAGTAAAATGTTAAGTATCAGAAAGAACTCATTTTGATGTAGTTCAGTTCTACATTGCTGCAAACTAGAAACCACAATAATAAACACTATGATGGATTAATACCTCTCACGCTTCGTCAATCAAATCTGATTATCATCTTTGTAAATACATTCCTTGAAGCTATATGTGGATGCGTGGCACATATGCTGAGCATTAATACCTCAATAGATTTGGCTGCAAGTCGGGTGAAAAATGTGGATAGAGGAATTTGTTATTATTTTAAAGTTTGAAATAAATTAACTGGATTGAACTGAACTTTTGTATTTCATCAGCTTCACAATCAATGTTGGGAACATTTATTTAAAAAAAGGTTTTTGTTATGGTTACTTTCAAAACAAGTAATTAATTAGTAGCATAATTGCTCATTCATAATAGTTATCTGTTACCCGGGAAAATGGTTACTTTTTAGGAAAAACCTTCAAATATCTGGTGTCTAGCTTTGAGATGTTTCATGACATTAATAGTTATCAACAATGGACAAATGCAAACACAATGCAATGGGACATAATGTGCACTTAACATGTACGTCCTTGCCTTTTAAATCAATAACAAGTCATGCATGCACTGATTGTTATATGTGCAAAGTTCAAAAGCCAGCATCTGTGATGGTATGGGGGTGTATTTGTGCCCAAGGCATTGGTAACTTACACATCTCAAACTCAACTCGTCGTGTTTGGAGGAAAAAAATACTGAGTTGCATCCCAAAAAACACCAAACCTACTGTGAAGCGTGGGGGTGGAAACATCATGCTTTGGGGCTGTTTTCCAGCTAATGGGACAGGACGATTGATCCGTGTTAAGAAAAGAATGAATGGGGCCATGCATCGTGAGATTTTGAGCCAAAACCTCCCTCCATCAGTGAGAGCTTTGAATGGTTGACCAAATACTTATTTTTCACCATAATTTAAAAAATAAATTCTTTAAAATTCCTACAACGTGAATTCCTGGATTTTTTTCACATGCTGTCTCACAGTTGAAGTGTACCTATAATGAAAATTACAGACCTCCGTCATCATTTTAAGTGGGAGAACTTGCACAATCGGTGGCTGACTAAATACTTTTTTGCCCCACTGTACCTTTTACACCACTGTATTTGTTGGTCATTATGGTGGTACTTGAAGAGGCAACGTTTGTCTTGGTGAAAACATTTTTTGATCCACTGTTCTACTTTATGCTGTAGTTTTTGTAGACAGAATGAAGATTGAATTGTGACTGATTTAGATGAGTTTACTCAGGTAGTTGGAATGTTATCCAGTGTTAGTGTGTTAGGGTTACTAAGCAACTGTTTACACTTGGTACAAGAGCCTGCGGGAGTTGGTGTCTGGTGCATTACTTTTTTACCTGTACTGCAGCTGTGTGATCTGTGACTGGGGCAAGTTGGACATATTGTACTTGGATATCAGGGGGAAGGGAGGTGCCTTCAATCGCTGTCGCCCCCGCTTCAGCTGATGCCACTGCTATGAGCTGAGCTCCCCGAAGTACCTACGAAAAATAGGAAGAAAGGGAGAGGGAAATGGGGAAAGAAAAGTTAACAATCGTCTCTAGCGTTTTTAATGTGCCTTTAACGTTATCATGAGCCATCTAGCTTTAATTTTGTCAGAAAAGGGTAATTCGTAACAAACTTAACAACAAACTAATAACAAACCTAACACTACTTTTCATCAACTTTAACCAGCAGAATGTTTAAAAGCAGTGGCTTAACTTGTTATGATACATTGACGATTGCACTGTGCACCGATGGAAATTAAAGCCTAACAAAAACAAATTGCCAAATGCCTCGTTTATGTTCAGTCAGATGTATTGAATTGATAACAAGTGCCAGTGTGAAAGTGCACGGTGTCACACAGACATACAAATAAACTTTGCGACAACAAAATTAATTACAACGTCCAATGACACTTTTTACTTTTAATTGATTCTCATTTTTTCACTCAGTTGTACACAAAACAAAACAACAATTTAGGTCATTACTTGTTTGATATTTTACATTTAAGCTCAGTGTTCTGCGGACATTTTACAGTGGTGTAACTCTGGAACACTATCCACATAGCCAAAGTACTATAGTGCAGTATATACTAAAGTGCAAAGGTCACAATATTAACAGGGTCCACAACATATGTGCTTTGAATAAAAGTTCAAAACTGTGTTAAAAATAAAAGTTGGTTCCTTTCACAAAGAAGGGAATTGACATTTCTAATTTTGTATGCCAAAATGATGGGTTGTTCATGCAATATCCTTTGTTAGCTGTATGATTAAACCCATGCATTAAATGGGTTATATCATGATTGTTTTCTATATCGAAACACTTCCTTATGGTCTACAAAAAAATTATATAAAATGTTTCCATAGATAATAGATAGGATGTGCTGTTTGTGGGCTGTCTTATGTACATGCCCCCACTTTGACTGCATCAAATCCCTGTCAACCATTAATATGTTGTAGTTTTTAGGGCTTCCATAGGGAGTCTACTGACAGATGTAATTTAGAACTATATGCTACTTTGTAATAGAAATGGCTACAGGGGAGGATGCATGTGCATGTATGCCTCACAACAAAATAAATAAAAATAATGAACTTATTGCATTAATTGTGTGAATCACAACTTACGAGAACTGTTGGATGTATTATTCATAAAATCAAATTGTGTTACAAATTGAAAAACAAAGCGAGTGAACAAATGTGTAAGCCTATGCACTGAAGTGAAAAGGTATAGGATTAAACAACCTCTGCTTCTTTCTACTCCTTTTCGGACATTAACCATACCATGCCATAGTATACCATACCAACTTTCTTTATAAAACCCTTTAAAAACAACCACAGTTGTATCAGATTTTAACAGTTTGCATTGTTGAAGTAAACTTACAACAACATCGGACTACACTAGCAGACTTACCAATAGGAAAAACGTCACAAATGGGACAAATTCCTTATAGCTTATTTGGAGGAACTATGAAAGAGGGCAAGATTGTTTCATAAAAATCACTGCCATACCTCCATGGTTTGATTTCACATGCTCGGGACTTATGCAGATCCCAAATACACAAAAAAAAAGGTACCAATAGGTAAGATGTGTTTTTGTATAATTGGTTCCCGTTGTGAAGGCAGCTCGCTGTCAATATTACTGATGTTGATTTAATTTTTACAACAGTCCATTCCATGAATGGCCTAATCAGGCATGTTCTTGATCAGAGTCACAAGTGAGCTGGCGCCTATCCTAACTGACTATGGACGAGAGGCAGAGTACACCCTGGATTGGTCAATCACAAACAACACATTTTTACATTCACATTCACACCAATGGGCACTTTAGAGTCTCCAATTAGTTAGCATGCATGTTTTTGGACTGTTGAACAGAACCAGAGTACCTGAAGTAAACCCCTGCAAGCATGTGGAGAACATGCAAACTCCAAGAAGAGGTCTGTGCCAAGATACAAACCCAGATCCACCTGGCTGTGAGGCAGATGTGCTAACCACATGTGCTGCCAAGATTATTCCTATTTTCAATTAATTTTATTATGCAAGCTCTTGCTTTTAAACAGTAACATGTCCAGTGCAGTTAATACCTACAATACAGGTTTTATTAAGCTTTGTTTATGTGATCATTCCGTAAAGTTATGGGAGGTCTTCTTTAACGTCGCTTTCCAGCTGCACTCATTGCTGAGGTTGGCTGGGACTTTTCCAATAGGCATTACAAACTGCAGAAAAACCAAACCTCAGCTCCGCCGTCTACCCAGTCTGCTCTTGTTCTTTGAAGTTCTGAAAGATCTGGCTTGGTTAAAGCCCCCCAATAACCACCAGCGTGTTATAAATTCGGCACAATCACTAGTTTCACCACAATTTCTGCTGAATCGTCACCACCATGCAGCCAGTTCAGGCGGCCCGATGGAAGTTATTAGTGTGGAAGTCTGGCTGACTAACCAAATCAAAAACACAGGATTGAGGCTGACAGAGCCGCACTCTGAATATAAAAAAACAACAACTGTTAAATCTAGGTTAAATTAATCATGTTTGATTTTTCATTAATGATTGCTGATCAAAAGAAAGCTCATCTTAAAAAGTTGATCAAGGAGAGCAGTAATCTGAGGGCTCCATAAAAGTTTTTTACATGTTGTGTGCCTTTTATAGTTTACTTGAAACCCAAAATGCAACTGTTTCAGTTCTTTTTTTTCTTGCTTAACTGATGCAGTCATCTTTACACAGATTTCCTAAAATTTAAAAATATCTTCTGCCAAACGCTTTATGTCGCAAAACAATCTGTACTTTTCAAATACTGGACATAGGCAATCAAACTGCAGTTTAACGGATGCTAATGTTGGCACTAGTAGATTGTGGAACACTTGTTATACTAAATTCTTGACTTCCATCTGAGAGCCGTTTGCATTCTCAGCTGTGTGAAGATGCACACAGTGGTTTGGAAAAACAGCTCAAGTTGGAACACTATTTGAGATCTTCGCAGTGAGGACACAGGAACTTCGCTTTTGCACATCCTGTCCCATGACTCAGTGTGTCTGAACACGTGGTCTATGGTAATCAGGTATAGTCACACTTGGCTTCGGTGCATTATGTGCTGAAAAGAAAAATCTAAACTGAGGAAATGATCATACACGGTGGAAGCTCAAAATTACAAATGTGTCTGAGGTCATTCATTTCAGACTCCAATAAAAAATGTAATGAAAATAAAGATATGGTGCAGACGTCCACAAGTTTGGACGCTGGAGCCTCCACAAGCTGCACTCTGGTGGAAGGCAGGGCTGGACAAGTTGCCAGCTCAAACCATCACACAGAAAAGATATTTGAAGCAAACATCAGTTTGTGAGGTATTTACATTTTTAAAAGTTATATTGTTAGTTTACATTCGTGGGAAACATTTTCCAGACTGATATGAAAAATGACCACTGTAGAGAACTGTTCCCGCAATGTAAAAAACTGTACATTATTGCTTCACTTGTTTTTGAATGTTTACATTGTTACTTTAATGACATCAACTGTAAGTTATTCTTTTCAATATTTGCTTGAAACAGTAGATGTTCCTGCACAATTATTTGCACAAAGAAATATGTCTTCATAGCAAGAAAAATGATTGGAACATTTTAGCAATAAGTTTGTGTTCAATTACATTAAGCATTTTTATCCAAAACATTCCTGCCACTTCATTTTACACACTATGGTATTTTTACCAAGCTTTTTTTGGGACATATACCGCAATAATATCATACTGTGACTTAATACCGTGATAATATCGTACCATGAGATTTTAAACCGTTACATCCCTAGTTGATGCTGACCTCCAAGCCGAGAGACTCAAATAACTTAAGGTGTATGTAAGCCCTCAGTGTTGTCAGCCTGAGTGCAAACAGGCAGTGTGAAAGAGATGATTAGCACAATAGACTGCTGATAAGAAAAACAGACAAAGTATTAGGAGTTGTTCTAATCGTCAGTTGGCTTTGTGAGCTGCTGGAAAAATTAAGTAGCTGATGCGAATATGGTTTCACTAACAATGAATAATACATACAACATTTATGAAGCAAACAAAAAACAAATTTTGAAAACAAAAGGAAATGGTGAATCCTTTTTTCAAGCCAGCTTTTTTTCAGCTTTACCAAAAGATGTGATATTTGAAATAAAAGGCTTCATACTAGTTTATATGTACATTCATGCTAGCCAGTCAAGCGATGCATCAGTTGAACAAATACTGTTTTGGCATTGAACTATGTTCATGGTGCTGACTGGCATCCAAGCCCACAGAAGTTTTCAGTTAAAGCAAGCTGTGCATCAGATGATACTATGAGTCAACAACTTGGTGTCTGTAAGTGTTTTTGTCTGACTTTGTTTTGTGGTGTTTGCTGCAATCAAAGCAGAAAGGAATCCCCCATTCCGCAGGACCCTACAGTTAGACATACAATATACATGACACTATTCTCTGTTTGAAGGAAAGGGACACACTAATTTGTTCCTTTAATTCCCAAAGGAAAGCTTCCTCATCCAAAAAGAAAAAAGGCAAAACAAGGAAATGGGGGGGGAAAAAAATCAACATTTGGACTTTGGAGTGGCTGGAACTTTCTTTCAGCTTCACAGCTGTCAACATCTGTATTTGCCAGCTCTGGACAGATGTCCCGGCAGTAACACTATCTCCGGTTAGATAGGTGGGGCGGGGCGGCTTTTGGACTTTGTTTTGGCTGTTACTCTGCTGTAAAAATGCCCAAACAGAGAAGAGATGGGTGTTGGTTTAGTGCCGACCTGAAAAATGAACACTCTGGCCTAAAGATTTCTTACCGCACTCATTGGCCCTTTAGTCACCAATGCATTTATTTTTAGAGTTGGGAAATACACTTTTAGACAAAATCAGAAACATCATAATTACTGCTAATAAAATTAGGAATGCTATTCAATGTATGCCATAGCCTGACGGTGACCTTGTAACCTGAACCACAGCTTCCCATCTCCTCCCATACCAAATCTTAACACATGCATTTAATCACCGTAGTCCCCCCACCCCCCCTCTCCACACACACCATAATTCTGAAAATGAAGCTCGGAGTTATATCAAGACATGGCTCAAAGAGGCTGTATGACGAACCCAGCAGGAACTAAATCCTGCCCCTGATCCAAAATCTAAAAATCAAAAGGGGACTGATGACAAAAATAACAGCTGTAATTAAACCAGGCTTCCCCAACACCAAAAAGACGGAAATTCCACTGAGGCGTTCTCTCTCTATCCGCTTGTGCAACTCCATCCAAACTTGGCCCATCTACCTATTGAAGCCATTTTTTCATGTTGCTTTTGTAAATTTAATGATTCAGATGACTCTTTGATAATTTGACCTAAAGCTGCCCGATTATGGGAAAAATCTAAATCACAATTAATTGAACATTCTAACTTCATTTTGGTCAATGCACAATTTTCTCAATATCAACTACTACTGTACTTTTTGGTCCACTTTATCTTTATTGTAGCCACAATGTGTTCAAAACATGTTCCCCTCTTGTAATTCTCTCTACTAATACAGCTTCCCCTTAAAATACACTGTTGGTAACTCAACAGGCATGGTGTCAGAAAGCCTTAAGGCTGCCAAAAAACATCAGACAAGAAAGTTGCCAGTCCGCTAAACCGAAGTGTCATGGAAGAAAAATTAAACACAGAACCGGAAGTACTACTTAAGTAACTTTGACCTAAAATGAACAAAAATTATACACTTACAATATCCATCAGCAATATGCAAACATTACATAATACATTATCAGTTATTGGAATTTTGCTTTGAAAATCTAAATATTTGCGGACTCACTTTCAGAAAAGGGAAGGATTTATCACTCCGTGTCAGCTATCAATTATTTTAATTGTATTTTGCCATACAGTCTATTATAATAATTAAGGCTTTTCAGTCTTTTTCCTCAGTGAGTCAACAGTGATGTTGCTAGGTATGCGCTCTTTGTCCCTGACGCATTAAAATCTGAAAAAAAGCAGTAAATGTACTATCCATGCGTTTCATAGAAGCACTTAATTTCTCCCATGAAAAAAATGACATTGTGAACTACAAATCATGTTGAAAAATCCAAGTAACGAGTAGGATTGCAACAATTTGTTGATGTTGAAAAATTGTCCAAAAAATTGGTTGCCGATTAATTAATTTGTCAATAATAGTAGATGATGTCATCACTCTTGTTTTTTTCTCAAAGAAACATAAAAAAAAAAATGAGAGCATGACCGGTAACTACTGAGCAACAGGAAGAGAAAATGTAAAAACTAAACACATCATAGACACGAATAACTTGCTCAATTTGCAAAGCAGACTTTGCTTTTCATGGCAGTACGTCTGATTTAAAACGTTTACAGCGCATTTAAAACGGAGGCATGTCAGACATCTGGAAAATGCGGCTTTCGTCACTCCTTGATAAGATAGTTAGCTTGTGAGCTAGCTAAAAATAGAAACAAAGTTGTGTGAAAATGTCTTAAACTATCATTTTAGACAAAGTCCGCCAGCTGAACTAAGTTGTCTAAATACTGTGCCTGTGTGTAGCTTTCTAAACACATTCATCCTAGTTACAAATATCTATTTTTTTGAGGAAGTTATAGCTTTGGTGTTGTTTTGTTGTTATTGCTTTTTTATTTATTGTTTGTTATCAATACAAATATCATTGTGTTTTTTAGCACTTGCTTTTAAGTAATTTAGTAATAATTTGTATTGTTAATTTTCCCATGTCTAAAATATCTCAAAATGAATTTAAAAGCCAAAGGTTAAATTAGAGCCATTTCATAATCCAATTAATCTAATATTTAAAATAAATAGCAGATGACTACTCTACTATAAAAATAGTTATTAGTAGCAGCTCTGGTAACAAGCAAAAGAAACTTTGTTGTCAGCAGACCAGACAATTTACTCTGGGAATCTGCTCAGCACAGACATCATCTTGCCTGGCGACAGTTTCGCGACATGTTAGTTTAGCCACTACCAAAACAACTAGCTCGTCAGCAGGATTTATTTTCAACAATTGAAGATACAGTACATCCGGAAAGTACTGGCAGCACTTCACTTTGTCAAAATGCAGCTTTATTCCAAAATGGAATAATTAATGTTTCTCCTCAAAATTCTACAGACCCCGTAATGACAATGTGAAAAGTTTTTTTTTTGAAATTTTGCAAATGTAATAAAACAAAGAAAATAAAGTATTTAGTATGCACAATATTTTGTTGATGCATCTTTGGCAGCAATTACAGCCTTAAGTCTTTTTAAATACAACGCCAAAAGCTTGGCAAAACTATTGCCGGGCAGTTTCGCCCATTCCTTTTTGCAGCACCTTTCAAGCTCCATCAGGTTGGATGGGAAGCATTGGTTTTCATCCAACATTTCTCTGTACATAGAGCTTTAATTGGAGTTCACCTGTGGTAAATTCAGTTGACTGGACATAATTTGGAAAGGCACACACATCTCTATATATATAAGGCCCAACACTTGACAGTGCAAGGCGGAGCACAGATCAAGCGTGAAGTCAAAGGAATTGTGTGTAGACCTCCGAGACAGGACTATTTCAGGCCACAAATCTGAGGAAGACTCTCAATCCATGAGAAACAAAATTCTGTGGTCTGATGAGACAAAGATTGAACTTTTGGGCGTGAATGCCAGGCATCATGTTTGGAGGAAACCAGGCACCGCTTGTCACCAAGCCAAAACCATCTTTACAATGAAGCATGGTGGTGGCATCATCATGCTATGGTAGAGAAATTAACATTCAATTCATGGGCAACAGCTTTTGTGGACATTCCTGCAGTCAGCATGCCAACTGCACGCTCCCTCAAAACTTGTGACATCTGTAGCATTGTGCTGTGTGATAAAACTGCAAATTTCAGCGTGGCCTTTTATTCTGGACAGGCAATCGCACAGCTGTGCAATCATCATGCTGTTTAATCAGCATCTTGATATGCCACACCTGTGAGGTGGGATGGATTATCTTGGCAAAGAAGAATTGCTCACTAACACAGATTTAGACAGATTTTTGAACGATATTTGAGAGGAATGCCAATAGTAAAAGCTTTCAATCTTTTGAGTTCAACTCATGAAAAATGGGAGCAAAAACAAAAATGTGTTCTTTTTTTTGTTCAGTGTAATAAAATAACTTGAATCCAACTTAGTTACTTTTAAAATACAGTAATCGATAAAGTAACCAAGCTACATTTAAAAAAAGTAATTAGTAATCAGATTACTTTGGCAGCACTGTTTATAAGTTAAATTGACTGACTGATTGGAAGAAAAAGTGAAACAACAGTGCTTCAGTCCACAATTGTCATTACCTATTGTGAAAACTTCTTAAGCATGCACATATCTATTTCCAAGGATTACTTTTTAGTGTTTACACAGAAAGCGTTTTTTTTTACATGTTTACTTTTTAAAGCCCACCCCATTCTTCTTTCAACTTGACAAGGCCAAGCCCAAATAAATTCTGATTTATTATCATGATTCTCTGCAGCTGTTATTTTGTTTATACCAGTATAAAAAATATTTGTTTGATAGCAATCATGGGATATGATTGACCAATACTCATCAGCTGGAACAATTTCACAAAGTAGAAGTTATTTGGATGTGTCCCCACTTTGCCAATATCCAGAATTAAGTTCACCCTGTCACCCTATTCTGAAAGAAAAAAATGGTTAGGAATCCACCAAAGTTCAATCCTACCACAAAGTGGAAACAGCAGGAAAACCACTGTCCAGATTCCAGAGTTAACCTAGTTTTACATCAACATGGACTGAAGGTGCCTACTAAGAAAGAAGACCCTGCTCCAAAGAACAACACCTTCCAACTCGATTAAAATGTTCAGCTACCGAAATACACAAATATTGAGTTTTTAGGCCATATTGACAAGAAGCATATTTGGAGGGGGCAAAATGATTATTTCAAACCTAAGAACCCAAAACACTGTGCCAAACTACACTTAAAGGCTTAGTCTTTGCCAGTAAGCAAAGTCCAGTTGTGCCATTCTTTGACCCCAATTCCCACTTTAAAGACCAGCACGTGTGTCGAGTGTGAGAGCTCTGATCCCTGCTGCTGTTCAGTACATTTTCCCTCGTCCTTTGGCACGACTGGAAGAGGTGAAACAGGGGATGGAACATTCATATGCATGCACGCAACATTGCTGAGTCATAGAATGGGATTTTCTCCTTGTAAATTTTTAACAGAAGCACTTCATAATATGAATAAATCAATAAAAATACTGTCAAATTCCACGCCAAGCTCACTCACTGTGATACATTCATATGCGTAATAAAGACTTATTATTTAATTGATGTGATTTCTCCAATCGCAAGTAATTCATAAAAGCAACTTTGCACAATAGTGTGTATATATATATAAATATATATATATATATATATACATATATAATAGAATAGAATAGAAAGTACTTTATTGGGGTGGCATAGCTCAGTTGGTAGAGTGGCCGTGCCAGCAACTTGAGGGTTCCAGGTTTGATTCCCGCTTCCGCCATCCTAGTCACTGTCGTTGTGTCCTTGGGCAAGGCACTTTACCCACCTGCTCCCAGTGCCACCCACACTGGTTTAAATGTAACTTAGATATTGGGTTTCACTATGTAAAACACTTTGAGTCACTAGAAAAAAGCGCTATATAAATATAATTCACTTCACTTCACTATTGATCTCTGGGGGATCAATAAAGTATGTTTGTATGTATGTATGTACAAACCCCGTTTCCATATGAGTTGGGAAATTGTGTTAGATGTAAACATAAACGGAATACTATGATACGCTAAACCTTTACAACCCATATTCAGTTGAATATGCTACAAAGATAACATATTTGATGTTCAAACTGATTTACGTTTGTTTTTTGCAAATAATCATTAACTTTCGAATTTGATGCCAGCAACATGTGACAAAGAAGTTGGTAAAGGTGGCAATAAATACTGATAAAGTAGAGAAATGCTCATCAAACACTTATTTGGAACATCCCACAGGTGTGCAGGCTAATTGGGAACAGGTGGGTGCCATGATTGAGTATAAAAGCAGCTTCCATTAAATGCTAGGTATAAAAGCAGCTTCCATTAAATGCTAGGTATAAAAGCAGCTTCCATTAAATGCTAAGTAATTCACAAACAAGGATGGGGCGAGGATCACCAATTTGTAAGCATATTGTCAAACAGTTTTAGAACAACACTTTTCAACGAGCTATTGCAAGGAATTTAAGGATTTTACCATCTACGGTCCGTAAAATCATCAAAAGGTTCAGAGAATCTGGAGAAATCACTGCACGTAAGTGATGATATTAAGGACCTTTGATCCCTCAGGCGATACGGCCTCAAAAACCTGACATCAGTGTGTAAAGGATATCACTACAGGGGCTCAGGAACACTTCATAAAACCACTCTCAGTAACTACAGTTGGTTTGCTACATCTGTAAGTGCAAGTTAAAACGCTGCTATGCAAAGCAAAACCCATTTATCAAAAACACCAAGGAACGCCGCTGGCTTCGCTGGGCCCGAGCTCATCTAAGATGGACTGATGCAAAGGGGGAAAGCGTTCTGTGGTCTGACGAGTCCACATTTCAAATTATATTTGGAAACTGTGGACGTGGTGTCCTCCAGAACGAAGAGGAAAATAACCATCCGGATTGTTATAGGCGCAAAGTTCAAAAGCCAGCATCTGTGATGGTATGTGGGTGTATTAGTGCCCAAGGCATGGGTAACTTACACATCTGTGAACGCACCATTAATGCTGAATGGTTCATACAGGTTTTGGAGCCACATATGTTGTCATCCAAGCAACGTTATCGTGGACTCCCCTGCTTATTTCAGCAAGACAATGCCAAACCAAGGGGTTACAACAGCGTGTTTTTGTAATAAAAGAGTCCTGGTACTTTCCTGGCCCGCTTGCAGTCCAGACCTGTCTCCCATTTAAAATGTGTGGCGCATTAGAAAAGCGTAAAATTTGACAGCGGAGACCTCGGACTGTTGAACGACTAAAGCTTTACATAAATCAAGAATGAGAAAGAATTCCACTTTCAAAGCTTCAACAATTAGTTTCCTCAGTTCCCAAACATTTGAGTGCTGTTAAAAGAAAAGGTGATGTAACGCAGTGGTGAACCTGCCCTTTCCCAACTACTTTGGTACGTGTTGCAGCCATGAAATTCTAAGTTAATTATTATTTGCAAAAAAAATTAAGTTTATGAGTTTGAACATCAAATATCTTGTCTTTGTAGTGCATTCAACTGAATATGGGTTGAAAAGGATTTGCAAATCATTGTATTCCGTTTATATTTCCTTTTAACACAATTTCCCAACTCAAATGGAAACGGGGTTTGTATATAGATTGAGAAAGATGGCGGCACCCGGACGGGCTGCAGCTTGCAGACGCTCTTGGTAGAAATAAAACATTTGGCAAAAATACCGGACAATTCTGCAAATGTCATGGCTGGCTTACATCGTGGACCCTCTGTGGTCACATACGACCGCCAGAGAATTCTGGATGTGGATAGATCGGGCCGTTTTGGACTGAAAGATGCGTGTACGTTGTCCCACCTCGCTAGCATGGGAATACTTCGCCGGCTACATCCAGCGGCCTTTGACGCAGCAGAGTATAGTACCAGCAGGGACCCTCCACGGAAGACACGTAAGCAGTGTGATCGGAAGCAGAAGCGAGGATGCCGAGCGCGGCTAACAGCAAAACTAAAGGCTAATCCCCCCATATACCTGGGTGAGAAGTCAGTTAGAATAATACACAACTCAAATAATGTTTTTTCTGGTATGACTGTGCCAGAGTTGGACATGCGTTCAACTGAAGTGGCAAATTATGATGCGTTCAGTTAATTGCAGCACCAAGCAAACAATCTGAAAATTTCCGTCATATCAGTTTCCTAGATATGGTCGTAATTATTTTAAGTGCACTACGCATAATAAACACAACATTATTAATATAGCTACTACGGATAATTTGATCAAAAACTCCTTAAAACAGCCCACTACCTATAATATAGGCTTTTTAAACAAAAGATCGTTGTCTCCCAAAACGTTATTAGTTAATGAGGTCATTATAGACAACATACTTAACGTCATCGGTCTCAGCGAAACCTGGCTTAAACCAGACAACTTTTTTGCGCTAAATGAGGCATCTCCTAACTATACGAATGCGCATATTGCCCGTCCCCTTAAAAGGGGTGGGGGAGTCGAACGAATTTACAACGAAAACTTTAACTTTAATCCTAACCTACATAATAAATATAAATCGTTTGAGGTGCTTACTATGAGGTCTGTACACCGCTGCCTCTATACCTGGCTGTTATTTACCGCCCCCCAGGGCCCTATTCGGACTTTATCAGTGAATTCTCAGAGTTTGTTGCTGATCTAGTGACGCACGCCTATAATATAATTATAACAGGGGACTTTAATATCCATATGAATACCCCATCTGACCCACCGTGCGTGGCGCTCCAGACTATAATTGATAGCTGTGGTCTTACACAAATAATAAATGAACCCACGCTTCGCATAGGTAACACGATAGAGCTAGTGCTTGTCAGGGGTATCACCGTTTCCAAAGTTGTGACACTCCCATATACTAAAGTAATGTCCGATCATTACCTTATAAAATTCGAAGTTCAGACTTATGTTCGGCAGGCTAATAATAATAATAATAACTGCTATAGCGGCCGCAACATTAATGCTCCCACAACGACAACTCTTGCTGGCCTACTGCCCTTGGTAATGGCACCATTCCCAAAGTATGTGGGCTCTATTGATAACCTCACTAACAACTTTAACGACGCCCTGCGTGAAACCATTGATACTATAGCACCGCTGAAGTTAAAAAAGGCTCCATAAAGGCGTACTCCATGGTTTACAGAAGAAACTAGAGCTTATAAATGATCATGTAGAAAGCTAGAACACAAATGGCGCGCGACTAAACTTGATGTTTTCCATCAAGCATTTAATAACTTATAAACGCATGCTTACCTTAGCTAAAGCTAAATATTACTCAAATCTCATCCGCCTTAATAAAAACGATCAAAATTTTTTGTTTAGTACGGTAGCATCGCTAACCCAACAAGGGACTCCTTCCAGTAGCTCCATCCACTCGGCAGATGACTTTATGAAATTCTTTGATACGAAAATTGAACTAATTAGAAAGGAGATTAAAGACAATGCGTCACAGCTACAACTGGGTTCTAAAAACACATATACGACTGTATACACAGCAGATACTGCCCTCCAAAATAGTTTGTATCTTTTAGATGAAATAACATTAGAAGAATTGTTACAACGTGTAAATGGAATAAAATAAACATGTTTACTTGACCCACTTCCTGGGAAACTTATCAAGGAGCTCTTTGTATTATTAGGTCCATCAGTGCTAAATATTATAAACTTATCACTTTCCTCTGGTACTGTTCCCCTAGCATTCAAAAAAGCGGTTATTCATCCTCTCCTTAAAAGACCTAACCTCGATCCTGACCTCATGATAAACTACCGACCGGTGTCTCACCTTCCCTTTTTTTAAAAATCCTCGAAAAAATTGTTGCAGACCAGCTAAATGAACACTTAGCAACTTGGTTTCTCATAGTCATCATTGTCACAGACGTGGGGTGAGTTTTCCTTGCCCTTATGTGGGCTCTACCGAGGATGTCGTTGTGGTTTGTGCAGCCCTTTGAGACACTGGTGGTTTAGGGCTATATAAATAAACATTGATTGATATATATATATATATATATATATATATATAGAACATATACATATATAAATACACATACATATATATATATAAATACATATATATACATACATATATATATGTATATATATAAATACATATATATACATACACATACATATATATATAAATACATATACATACATACATATATATATATATATATATGTACACATAGATATATATAGATGTATAGAACATATACATATATAAATACACATACATATATAGATAAATACATATATATACATACACATACATATATATAAAATACATATACATACATACATACAAATATATATATATATATATATATATATATATATATACATATATATATATACAAACCCTGTTTCCATATGAGTTGGGAAATTGTGCTAGATGTAAATATAAACGGAATGCAATGATTTGCAAATCCTTTTCAACCCATATTCAATTGAATGCACTACAAAGACAAGATATTTGATGTTCAAACTCATAAACTTTATTTTTGCAAATAATAATTAACTTAGAATTTCAGGGCTGCAACACGTGCCAAAGTAGTTGGGAAAGGGCATGTTCACCACTGTGTTACATCACCTTTTCTTTTAATAACACTCAAACGTTTGGGAACCGAGGAAACTAATTGTTGAAGCTTTGAAAATGGAATTCTTTCCCATTCTTGTTTTATGCAGAGCTTCAGTCGTTCAACGGTCCTGTGTCTCCGCTGTTGTATTTTACGCTCCATAATGCGCCACACATTTTCGATGGGAGACAGGTCTGGACTGCAGGCGGGCCAGGAAAGTACCCGCACTCTTGTACTACGAAGGCACGCTGTTGTAACACGTGGTTTGGCATTGTCTTGCTGAAATCAACAGGTAACGTTTCTTGGATGACAACATATATTGCTCCAAAACCTGTGTGGGTCATTCAACATTAATGGTGCTTTCACTGATATGTAAGTTACCCATGCCTTTGGCAGTAATGCCAATTTCGAACTTTGCGCCTATTACAATCAGATGGTTATTTTCTTCTTTGTTCCGGAGGACACCACGTCCACAGTTTCCAAATATAATTTGAAATGTGGACCCGTCAGACCACAAAACACTTTTCCACTTTGCATCAGTCCATCATAGATGATCTCGGGCCCAGCGAAGCAGGCTGTGTTTGTGGGTATCGTTGATGAATGGGTTTTGCTTTGAATAGTAGTGTTAACTTGCACTTACAGATGTAACGACCAACTCCAGTTACTGACAGTGGTTTTATGAAGTGTTCCTGAGCCCATGTGGCGATATCCTTTACACACTGATTTTGGTTTTTGATGCAATACCACCTAAGGGTTTAAAAGGTCCGTAATATCTTTGCTTACATGCAATGATTTCTCCAGATTTTCTGACCCTTTTGATGATTTTACGGACTGTAGATGGTAAAATCCCAAAATTCCTTGCAATAGCTAATTGAGAAATGTTGTTCTAAAGCTGTTTGACAATTTGCTTACAAAGTGGTGACCCTCGTTCCATCCTTGTTTGTGTATTTCTTAGCATTTAATGGAAGCTGCTTTTATACAAAAATCATGGCACACACCTGTTCCCAATTAGCCTGCACACCTGTGGGATGTTCCAAATAAGTGTTTGATAAGCATTCCTCAACTTTATCAGTATTTATTTCCACCTTTCCCAACTTTTTTGTTATGTTGCTGGCATCAAATTCTAAAGTTTATATATATATATATGCACTTACACACACAATCAGAAGTTGCAAGAAAATTGCAGGGACATCAGATAAACTGGCATTTACTGACTTTTGTTTGAAGGAGCAAATCCAGCAAGAAACTGGCCTAATTATGTGTACTTGACTTAAAGGACATTAAGCCAAAGTAAGGGCGAATTTATAATTTTGTCCCCGTGTGAATACATTCAAACCCTGCACACCAAATTATTATGTTTTAATTATTTAAGTTTTATAATCAAAAAGAAAAATGGAAAAAGAATGGCTGAAAAAATATTTAATATACCAAAATCAAAATGACATTTATGTCCATAATGACTGTATTTAAACTTTTGACTGGTGCTGATCTCATCAAACATGTAATTATTGTATTGCACGATTTCAGTCTCAGTGAGAAAGGACATTTTTGGGTTGTTTGCGTGTAAAAAGCAGCTTTTAATAAATCAAATATCTGTAATATGTCTGTATATTCGTGCAGGATCTTAGTGTAAAGAGACTAATAACTTTTTTGAAAACATCCACATTTTGTTTCGTATGGAATTTCAGGATAAAATATTTTACAAACAATCCTGTGCTAATTTTGAGTCACATTGAATGAGTTGAAAACATCTGGTCCCTCTTATTCATGCAGTCCGTTACTCCGGGTTCTGCCGAAACAGAAAATAAAACCGACAAAAGTGTACCGGCCAATGTATGATACGCATACAAACAGAAGATAGGATTCCTTGATCTGTAACTCTGTGTGATGACACAAGGACATAAAACAGACATCTACTCCTTTGAAACAATATCCACCCTTAGGCCTCCCTGTTTATGTGCATCCCCCTTACACTAAAATGGGTCATAAAGAATGCTCTTTGTAGCTTTGTATTTTATTTAAACTATTGCATGTGTGAGTGACAGGAATCTCAACAACCACCAACACACTTATAGCAAGTTCTAAAAACATGAGTCAGCATTTTCATCCCAGCAAAAGTTATACCCAAGATCTGCAACGTCATTACAACTTTTAAGCAAGTGTGACATCTGGGGCATCCTGGTTAAGGCTTTCTCAGTGTAGACCAAGCCCACCAAAGTACAGGCTAGGCTGCAGCCACGAACAATCACTGGGCCAAAATCTTGTTTTGTTTAATCTCTGACCTACTTCCCACACTGACCCAAAAAGTCATGCTTGGGAGGATCCAGCAGATGCACGGGAAAATCTCCTGTGAAATGATGGAAGCGGTTTCCCTACGAGGTGAGGCTTGGGGTGTGTATCCTCTTGATAGTCACTTCAAAAACTCCCTTGGGGGGCATACAGGTCAGTTGTTGATACTAATGGCCACATCCCTTGCACTCCATGCAATTAGGATTGCTTGCAAATCATTCAGCTGAATCTAAAATATCAATGTTTTTAGACAAAGTGAAATGTTATATGGATAAAAATAATTAAGGTAGACTTACACTTGAGAATAGCATTTAATTGCTGTAAACCATACAATGGTTTCCCGCAGCGCTTTGTTGTTAAGGCGTCCGCTTTAACAAAGAGCCACCGCCTAAACTAACGTCTTAACAAGCTGCTACGCTTCATACTGCCTCTGCCTCTGTCAGTACTTCTCTGGGGCACCCAGCATTGTCCCACCCACATAACCATCTGACTGGTTATACGCAGAGCGGTAACAGCCAATCAGCAGTGCTATTCAGAGCGCATATAACAGCCTATCAGCAGTGCGTATTCAGAGCGCATGTAACACCCAATTAGCAGTGCGTATGTAAGTAACAGCCAATCAGCAGTGCTATTCAGAGCGCATATAACAGCCTATCAGCAGTGCGTATTCAGAGCGCATGTAACACCCAATTAGCAGTGCGTATGTAAGTAACAGCCAATCAGCAGTGCTATTCAGAGCGCTATAACAGCCTATCAGCAGTGTGTATTCAGAGCGCATGTAACACCCAATTAGCAGTGCGTATGTAACAGCCAATCAGCAGTGCGTATTCAGAGTGCATGCAACAGCCAATCAGCAGTGCGTATTCAGAGCACATGGAGTCTGTGCTCACGGCACAGGCAGAGAGGAGGTACGTGTGGTGAGTAGATAGGTGTTTAGCAGGTGAACATAAGGCAGCGGACTCTCCCCAAATTATAATAAACACTTTCCGGTCAACTACTCGTAACATCATTATGAGCCCGTTGACGTTCTAAAAACACAAGCGGCAGCTCAGCTCGCTCGCAGTCCTTGAGGTGAAGGCCTACTACAGTAGCTTTTAGTGTAATGTTAGCTCACTGTGTGGTGTGTGTGCATGCGTGTGTGTGTCTGTCTCAGAGAAAGACAAGAATTATTGACCTACAGTTAATAACTAAGTTATTTCATTTTACCTTTTTCTGTGTTGATTGAGCTGTGTTGAAGCAGCAAAAAAAGGGCATTATGTTAAATGAAGAGTTTCCTGAAGCTGTCTCTGATAGTTGATATAATAATGTAATCATAAAGCCTACATGAACTCCAGGGTGTTCAGGGATGAATAGTCTCTCCTATTGCTATTGTACTATTTTTTCAGTTATAGTTACTTTAATCATGAGTAATGTAGCAGGCTAGTTTTGAATGACAGGGTCCCTGCTGCCACATGTTGATAAAAATAAAACATTTACATAAAAAAAATCGACTACAGGCTTCCCAAATGCTGTAATAAATTAAGCATAATAAGTTGAGCATAGAATTTCTAGGCGCAGTCAAGGCGTTGAGGGGTTCCGGTTTGGTAACCGCAGGATTAGGTCTCTGCTTTTTGCAGATGATGTGGTCCTGATGGCTTCATCTGACCGGGATCTTCAGCTCTCGCTGGATCGGTTCGCAGCCGAGTGTGAAGCGACCGGAATGAGAATCAGCACCTCCAAGTCCGAGTCCATGGTTCTCGCCCGGAAAAGGGTGGAGTGCCATCTCCGGGTTGGGGAGGAGACCCAGCCCCAAGTGGAGGAGTTCAAGTACCTAGGAGTCTTGTTCACGAGTGAGGGAAGAGTGGATCGTGAGATCGACAGGCGGATCGGTGCGGCGTCTTCAGTAATGCGGACGTTGTACCGATCCGTTGTGGTGAAGAAGGAGCTGAGCCGGAAGGCAAAGCTCTCAATTTACCGGTCGATCTACGTTCCCATCCTCACCTATGGTCATGAGCTTTGGGTCATGACCCAAAGGACAAGATCAGGGGTACAAGTGGCCGAAATGAGTTTCCTCCGCCGTGTGGCGGGGCTCTCCCTTAGAGATAGGGTGAGAAGCTCTGCCATCCGGGAGGAACTCAAAGTAAAGCCACTGCTCCTCCACATCGAGAGGAGCCAGATGAGGTGGTTCGGGCATCTGGTCAGGATGCCACCCGAACGCCTCCCTAGGGAGGTGTTTAGGGCACGTCCAACCGGTAGGAGGCCACGGGGAAGACCCAGGACACGTTGGGAAGACTATGTCTCCCGGCTGGCCTGGGAACGCCTCGGGATCCCCCGGGAAGAACTAGACGAAGTGGCTGGGGAGAGGGAAGTCTGGGTTTCCCTGCTTAGGCTGTTGCCCCCGCGACCCGACCTCGGATAAGCGGAAGATGATGGATGGATGGATGGAAGTTGAGCATATGTTTCCAGTGTGCTTCACCGGGATGTCGAAAGTGAGTGTCCATGTTGGTGATGAGTTTGTCTGCAATTTTTTTTTTAATTTAAATTGCACATAGCAGCATTATATGCTCACTGGGGACGTGCCTTTAGCATCCTCTCTCACCTGAAACCTTCACCCTATAACACCCTATGAATGCTTTCCTCAGTCACATCCGCTTTTCCTCCATATAAACAGCGTGCCGGCCCAGTCATATAACATCTATGGCTTTTGGAACTCAGTGCACACACAACAACCTATCTGGATTCGATAAGAGATTCGATAAGGAATCGGTTCGATAAGAGGATTCGATAATGGGCTCGAACACGATATTTTCTTAACGAACATCATCCCTATATATATCGTATATCGGCATTCAGCAAATGGAGCGGAAAACATTCCAAAGCCAAAACATGGAGTCTTATTTATCCAACACCACAACATAATGTCTGCGGCCAGTTGGGGAAAGTCTTTCCAAGATTGCCCTAAAAGGGAATGCTACCTAATAGATCAGTGTTTTTTCCCTTAACAATCAACCTAACATTTGTATAGGTGTAGACATTCAGTTCTATGCAGATGTTGCTGTATTTTTTAAGAGTTGTAAAACTCCTAAAGATACCGTTTAGATTACTTCATCAGGTCTGGTCAATATTCAGCACTGGCTTACTGGAGTCCTGTTTTCTGTTAAAAACAGAAAACTGTTTTGTTTTTCATGTATTTTGGAGGTTAAAAACTAAACTGGTGAAGAATTTTAAATACTTTGGCATAATACTAGACCTGGCACTTTCTTTTAAAATTCAAGTCAAAAACATCGATCCATCCATTCATTTCTACCACATGTCCGTCCCTTATGGGTTCGCGGGAGGGCTTAAGCTGAAGCTGCACTCCGGTTAGAGGCAGGGTACACCCTGGACAAGACCATATTAAAAATATGTCCAGGACAATTAAATACTTTTTTTGTTTAATCAAATAAGGTCATTGACTGACAAAGTTATGTTTTTTGCTCGGCATTCAGCAATTTCATTGCAATTCTGGAAAAAATAAATTAGCTCTATGAAAAAGCTTTGAAATGTTTGACGATAAAACTTAACTTGCATAACTGTAATATTCTCTTTAAGTAAAATTTGTTGAGCTTTGCTAAGTTTATAGAATTTTAAAATGTTTGTCTAATGTATAAAAGCCTTAAATGGATTAGTGCTGCTCTCACTAAATCCATTCATCCATTTACTACCGCTTGTTCCGGTCAGGGTCACGGGGGGTGTTGGAGCCTACATTAGTTGCATTCGGGTGGAAGGCGGTGTACATGACCACATTAGTTACAGAATAAGAATTTAACGGTAAATTATATAATGATAAACAGTGGTAAAATTACAGATGTTTAGTTATACATTTGAAATTTCTCATTACCGAAAAAACTATTTACTAATGCATTTTAGACAACAGTGTTTACTTCCTGAAAACACAAGTGCCACAGTAAGGGCGCAAGCTCACTAGCGCCGTTAGGCTCAATGAAAAAAATGGCTGTAACTACACAGACTTTGCTCTGGAGATGTTCTCTCCGAGTAAACGTAGCCAATTGCTTCGTTTCACTTAATTTCACTCACTTCTACTTCCGTGGCGTCTCGGCGTGCATTTAAGAGTGCAGTGCTGTGATAAGATGTGGACAGAATTCGAGATAGACACATTAGTCCCACACTAAAATTAGAACTTGGAGGGGGAAAATATTTGATGTTGCAGTTTCGTTTTGAAAGTGCAACATAGCGTCCTTTTGTCAGCTGCTGGGACTGGAGTTAGCATGCAGCAGGCGATGTGTCGGGAACTTTTTCTCAACTCGTTTACAAAGTCTTTAGTTTGTTTACTGGTATGGTCTCTTGTCCTTTATTTAACAGCTAACTCTACCAGTGTTCAAATAACATAAATGCTTGCTAAAATGTTTTGTAATTTCATTGAATTAAACGCAGGCTGCGTTGTCAGTGAGGCACACAAATTGTGTATTAGATGCAAGAGGTATCACTCCTGTTTATTTTTGTTGGCCAAACTGCTGCAGTATACCACATAGTGTTGTTGGAGAAACAAGCTTATTTATTAGACTTTATCTTTATTAGCCAAACTGCTTAGTGTTTTATATTGATATCAAAGAGTAATAAACCTGTTATTTTTACATTATTTGTTTTGTCATTTCATGGAGTTATCACTTTAAATACAATTCATGTGACATCAGATTTTGTTAATATTTTATATTGTACAGTGAATTCCTCTATGACAAATTTCTGCTCAAACTCTTGATGGATCTGTACCGATACAGCATGTACATGTACATCATACTTGCCAACCCTCCCGGATTTTCCGGGAGACTCCCGAAATTCAGCCCCTCTCCCAAAAACCTCCCAGGACAAATTTTCTCCCGGAAATTGCCCGAAATTCAGGCGGAGCTGGAGGCCACGCCCCCTCCAGCTCTGTGCGGACCTGAGTGACGTGACGACAGCCTGTCTTCACGTCCGCTTTGCCACAATACAAACAGCGAGCCTGCCCAAAGACGTTATAAAAGTAGAATGATCGAGGGCGAGTTCTTTGTTTCTTATGTGAGTTTATTGTTAGGCAGTTTCATTAACATCCTCCCAGCGCGGTAACAACACACAACAGCAGCAGTCATGTTTTCGTCAACCGTAAAGCAGTTCATCTGCCGTAAACAGCAATGTTGTGACACTCTTAAACAGGACAATACTGCCATCTACTGCACATGCACCACAACACCTTCAGGCAACTTCAACACTTTACTAATACCCTCCTCCGTCCCATCTCCCCGGATTGTAAATAACCTAATGTAAATAATCGAATGTATTTCTAATGTATATACTTGTTCTCATGCTATCTGAACTCACTGTTCTCTGCTGGCTGTACATATCCTACCAAGTAAGACCTACACTGTTTCAATGACCATTTCGCTGTTGATGCAATTGTTGATGACTGAAGTACTGATATCAACCAAAGCTCCTCATCCCACCCCCCGGATTGTAAATAATGTAAATAATTCAATGTATATACTATGATGATTAACTTGTGTGATGACTGTATTATGCTGATAGTATATATTTGTACCATGAATTGATTAAGGTGGACCCCGACTTAAACAACTTGAAAAACTTATTCGGGTGTTACCATTTAGTGGTCAAATGTACGGAATATGTACTGTAATGTGAAATCTACTAATAAAAGTTTCAATCAATCAATCATGCATATGTAAAAATAACATCTACGGCTTTTAGAGAGTGCAGTGCCCAACTGTGCACACAACAGCTGAAAATATACTCCTCCCCTCTTAACCACTCCCCCGCCCCACCCCGACCATGCCCCCCATACATTAGTACCTGTAAATGTACATAACTTAAAAATACCTCTCTCTATGAAAATGTAAAAATAGAGATAAAGGCATCATGTAATGAGAAAAAGCTGACATGATACTACAGGGTGTACCCCGCCTTCCGCCTGAATGCAGCTGAGATAGCCTCCAGCACCCCCCGCGACCTCAAAAGGGACAAGCGGGAGAAAATGGATGGATGGATGGATACTATCAATGAGCAAAAACACAAATATGTGTTTTTAAATAGAAACCCCGTTTCCATATGAGTTGGGAAATTGTGTTAGATGTAAATGTAAACGGAATACATTGATTTGCAAATTCTTTTCAACCCATATTCAATTGAGTTTGATGTTCAAACTCATAAACTTTATTTTTTCTGCAAATAATAATTAACTTAGAATTTCATGGCTGCAACACGTGCCAAAATAGTTGGGAAAGGACATGTTCACCACTGTGTTACATCACCTTTTCTTTTAACAACACTCAATACTCGTTTGGGAACTGAGGAAACTAATTGTTGAAGCTTTAAAAGTGGAATTCTTTCCCATTATTGTTTTATGTAGAGCTTCAGTCGTTCAACAGTCCGGGGTCTCCGTTGTCGTATTTTACGCTTCATAATGCGCCACACATTTTCGATGGGAGACAGGTCTGGACTGCAGGCGGGCCAGGAAAGTACCCGCACTCTTTTTTTACGAAACCACGCTGTTGTAACACTTGTCTTGCTGAAATAAGCAGGGGCGTCCATTAAACGTTGCTTGGATGACAACATATGTTGCTCCAAAACCTGTATGGACCTTTCAGCATTAATGGTGCCTTCACAGATGTGTACAAACCCCGTTTCCATATGAGTTGGGAAATTGGGTTAGATGTAAATATAAACGGAATACTATGATTTGCAAATCCTTTCAACCCATATTCAGTTGAATATGCTACAAAGACAACATATTTGATGTTAAAACTTATAAACGTTTTTTTTTTTTTTTTTTGTTGCAAATAATCATTAAGTTTAGAATTTGATGCCAGCAACACGTGACAAAGAAGTTGGGAAAGGTGGCAATAAATACTGATAAAGTTGA
Organism: Nerophis ophidion; assembly: GCF_033978795.1. NCBI lineage: Eukaryota > Metazoa > Chordata > Actinopteri > Syngnathiformes > Syngnathidae > Nerophis > Nerophis ophidion. The sequence continues at coordinate 38,432,723 of NC_084622.1, forward strand.
GAAATGCTCATCAAACACTTATTTGAAACATCCCACAGGTGTGCAGGCTAATTGGGAACAAGTGGGTGCCATGATTGGGTATAAAAGCAGCTTCTATGAAATGCTAAATAATTCACAAACAAGGATGGGGTGAGGGTCACCAATTTATAAGCAAATTGTCGAACTGTTTTAGAACAACATTTCTCAACGAGCTATTGCAAGGAATTTAGGGATTTTACCATCTACGGTCCGTAAAATTCTCAAAGGTTCAGAGAATCTGGAGAAATCACTGCACGTAAGCGATGATATTACGGACCTTTGATCCCTCATGCGGTATTGCATCAAAAACCGACATTAGTGTTTAAAGAATTTTACCACATGGGTTTCAGGAACACTTCATAAAACCACTGTCAGTAACTACAGTTGGTCGCTACATCTGTAAATGCACGTTAAAACTCTACTATGCAAAGCAAAACCCATTTATCAACAACACCAAGGAATGCCGCTGGCTTTGCTGGGTCCGAGCTCATCTAAGATGGACTGATGTAAAGTGGAAAAGTGTTCTGTGGTCTGACGAGTTCACATTTCAAATTATATTTGGAAACTGTGGACGTGGTGTCCTCCGGAACAAAGAGGAAAATAACCATCCGGATTGTTATGGGCGTAAAGTTCAAAAGCCAGCATCTGTGATGGTATGGGGGCGTATTGGTGCCCAAGGCATGGGTAACTTACACATCTGTAAAGACACCATTAATGCTGAAAGGTACATACAGGTTTTGGAGCAACATATGTTGTCATCAAAGCAACGTTATCATGGACGCCCCTGCTTATTTCAGCAAGACAATGCCAAACCACGTGTTACAACAACATGGCTTTGTAGTATAAGAGTGCGGGTACTTTCCTGGCCCGCCTGCAGTCCAGACCTGTCTCCCCTTCGAAAATGTGTGGCGCATTATGAAGCGTAAAATACGACAAGATCCCGGACTGTTGAACGACTGAAGCTCTATATAAAACAAGAATGGGAAAGAATTCCACTTTGCAATGATTAGTTTCCTCAATTCCCAAACGTTTATTGAGTGTTGTTAAAAGAAAAGGTGATGTAACACAGTGGTGAACATGCCCTTTCCCAACTACTTTGGCACGTGTTGCAGGGATGAAATTCTAAGTTATTATTTGCAAAAAAAAAAAAAAAAAAAAAAAGTTAATGAGTTCGAACATCAAATATCTTGTCTTTGTAGTGCATTCAATTGAATATGGGTTGAAAATGATTTGCAAATCATTGTATTCCGTTTATATTTACATCTAACACAATTTCCCAACTCATATGGAAACAGGATTTGTAAGTTACCCATGCCTTGGGCACTAATACACCCCCATACCATCACAGATGCTTGCTTTTAAACTTTGCACCTATAACAATCCGAACGGTTATTTTCCTCTTTGTTCTGGAGGACACTACGTCTTCTGTTTCCAAATATAATTTGAAATGTGGACTCGTCAGACCACAGAACACCTTTCCACTTTGCATCAGTCCATCTTAGGTGAGCTCGAGCCCAGCCAGGCCGGCGGCATTTCAGGATATTGTTGATAAATGGGTTTGGCTTTGTATAGTAGAGTTTGTAGCAACTGACAGTGGTTTTATGAAGTGTTCCTGAGCCATGTGATGATATCCTTTACACAATGATGTCGGTTTTTGATGCAGTACCGCCTGAGCGATCAAAATTCCGTAATATCATCGCTTACGTGCAGTGATTTTTCCAGATTCCCTGAACTTTTTCATGATTTTACGGACCGTAGATAGTTAAATCCCTAAATTCCTTGCAATAGCTCGTTGAGAAATGTTCTTCTAAAACTGCTTGACAATTTGCTTACAAAGTGGTGACCCTCACCCCATCCTTTCTTGTGAATTACTTAGCATTTCATGGAAGCTGCTTTTATACCCAATCATGGCACCCAACTGTTCCCAATTAGCCTGCATACCTGTGGGATGTTCCATATAAGTGTTTGATGAGCATTCCTCTACTTTATCAGTATTTATTGCCACCTTTCCTAACTTCTTTGTCACGTGTTGCTGGCATCAAATTCTAAAGTTAATGATTATTTGCAAAAAAAAAAATGTTTATCAGTTTGAACATCAAATATGTTGTCTTTGTAGCATATTCAACTGAATATGGGTGAGAATTATTTGCAAATCATTGTATTCCGTCTATATTTAAATCTAACACAATTTCCCAACTCATATGGAAACGGGGTTTGTATATGGAAAAATATTTATTTATAGCCATTTTACTAGACATTACAAATTACATGATGGCATTGCGTTCACACCCCACTCCACAACCATTTTCCCCCAATGTAATGAATAAACGTGATTTAAATTTTTATAAAAAAATAATCCTAATTATTTAAGCAACAATCGTGCAGCTTTATTTGTGGGACTAGATCTCATATATGAACACAATTCTATCTATATGGACGAAAAGTGAAGTTACGTCTTATGTCCATAAGGTGCCATTTTGTACAATTTTCACATTTATTTTTTATTTGTTATTATTATTTCCTGCCATATTACATTGTTTATAATGCTTGTGTTGCTTTCATATGCACATTCAATTTGATACTTGAGGTACATACATACATTATAATTGTGTTGTGTGTGTGTTTTTTTTTAATAAAACTTAGTTAAAAGGTTTCAGTACATGTAGTTTTTGAAAATTGATCATATTTAAAATTACCGCGATAATGATAGCGGTAATGAGAAATGTTCATACTGTGACATCCCTAATGCCTCAAAAGTCAAACAAATTTAGAGTTCAATCACTCTTGTGACATCATATAACAGTACATATCCAGAAAGAAACCACAATGCTCCAAATGTGCTCTTACTCCACTTCCAGCTAGGGTCACACAGTATATCGGTACTAATCAATCAATCAATCAATGTTTACTTATATAACCCTAAATCACTAGTGTCTCAAAGGGCTGCACAAACCACAACACAAACCACTACGACATCCTCGGTAGGCCCACATAAGGGTAAGGAAAACTCACACCCAATGGGATGTCGGTGACAATGATGACTATGAGTACAACTGTCTTAATTTTTTAAAAAGGTACTATCATGCCTTGAAAATACGAGTACTTTATTTGATTGACATTATGCACGCTGTGGTGACAATACTAGCATACAAGCCACGGCGTATTTTAGTCGACAAGCAGAAACAGTGCAGAGAAAGAAGAGAGAGAATGGAGGTGTTTTGGCTTCAACATGAGTGGTGCATTAAAACATAGCAGGCTAGCTAGCGGCTAACGTCTTTCCGTAGTGTTTTAGCTACTTTTAAACCACTAATCCTCTCCGTCATGGCAACAAATGAACTATGGTTTTAACAAGTATCATCCATACAGGACGAGGAATAGCTAAACATGCTTCACTACACACCGTAGGAGGATAAAATAGCTAACCGCTAACAGCAAAGTAGCCCACCTGAATGTAAAAAAACAAAAGGGTGGATCTAAACTAGGGTTGTTCTGATATCAATATGCAATTTGATACTTTTCAACACTTTTTAAATTAAAGGGGACAACAAAAATGTAATTAATGGCTTTATTTTACCAGAAAATGTTATGATAAATTAAACATTTTTCTTTTTAAAATCAAATCATTTGGGCATTAAATAACGTTGTGAACAAACTAGACAACTTGTCTTTTAGTAGTAAGTTAAAAGTTAAAGTTAAAGTTAAAGTTTAAGTACCACTGATAGTTACACACACGGAATTACCTTAAAAAGGCAAACAAAAGCTTCCATTATGGCTGCTGACATGTGCAGTAACAGTGTGTCATTTCCGAATTGTAATATTTTGTCAAAATTATGAGCGACACGCGGTAGAAAATTGATGGCTGGATGGATGGATGGATGATTAATGTACTTGTTCATTTACTGTTAATATCTGGTTACTTTCTGTTTTAACTTTCCTTCTACACCTTTGTTAAAATTTAATAAACACATATTGTTCTGTTGTGTGGATACTTTACATATATTTTGGATACTAAAAATGTTGGTATCAATCTAATAAAAAGTAGTTACATGGTCAAACATTGGTCATACTTAAAGTTCTTCTGTGTCCAGGGATATATTTCATGGTTTAATAAACAATACAAAATCCAACACAGAAAAATTAAAAAAAATATCACAAAAAAAGATTTTGTGATAATAAAAAAATAGCAATGTAATCATTTACTATTGACTGTATAAAGCTTGTGTATTTGGTATCGTTAGTGTTTATAGCTTCACCTTTATCATTGGTTTTAAGCCGAAAGGCGTCCATTCTCCCTTGTCTGTCTCTACATTGTGTCTTCTTCTAAGTACTCTGTGCGTATGCGTTGTGACATGCGCCTCTACTCGTATTACCAGCAATGCCATGACGTGACAATGTCCATCCATCCATCATGTCAGGAAAAAAAAAAAAGGTCCAGTATTTTTTAGAGGCAATGTAGTACCATTTCTAATTCATTAGTACCACGGCATTTTAGTAGTACTGGTATACCGTACAATCCTGGTTTACACAAATATCGACTGTAACAAATTTAAGTACAAGAGCTGTTTATAGTTGATAAAACAATGATTACATTAATATTTTTTATCATCACAAAATATGTTTTCTTTTTTTATATAAATTTCGTTTATAAACTCCGGATATAGGTCCCTTGACACATGAGGACTTTAAATATGACCAATAAATGACCCTATAACTACTTGGCATCGGCTCAATATCACATTTATTGTATCACCCACAAGGTATGGAAAGTGTCCAAACAACAAAGGAATAAGTTCTTATAGATGCAACATGTTAAAATAGAAATTAACCCGACATTAAAAGTAAATGAACAAATAGATCATAATCCATTGTCTACCGCTTGTCTCTCATATTTTTGACAAAATAACAGAAGGAAATGACACAATATGTTACTGTATATGTCACCAGCCAAATTCAGAGCTCTTGTAACCTGTTTGCCTACTTACTACTAAAAGATACGTTTTCTTGTACGATAACCATGTTATTAAATGCCTAAGAGTGTTCTTTGATTGCAATAAGAAACACGTGTTTAATCAATCAATCAATCAATGTTTACTTATATAACCCTAAATCACTAGTGTCTCAAAGGGCTGCACAAACCATCACGACATCCTCGGTAGGCCCACATAAGGGCAAGGAAAACTCACACCCAGTGGGACATTGGTGACAATAATGACCCAGTGGGACGTCGGTGACAATGATGACTATGAGAACCTTAGCTTAGAGAGGAGGAAAGCAATGGATGTCGAGCGGATCTAACATGTGTTTAATGTATCAAAATATATTTTGTTAAACTAAAGCCAAAAATGCCATTTTTTTATGGTCTTCTTTATTTGAAAAAAAGTCTCAGAATACTAGTAACAAAATGTTTGATTCGGAACAACCCTATTTTCAATCAGAAGTTAACAATTCAACCAGCATCTCAGAACTGACTTCAGAGATTCCCCTGTAGGCCATCTTTGACAGGGACAATCTTGTTTTAATTATATAGCAAATTGTCAAAATATGTACCAATGTTTTTTATTTTATTTCACCCTTCATTTCTTGCTTTGATAGATTTGAGGGGGAAGCTTCAAGCCAGAAAGGATGAAAATAGTATAATGATTCCTTTGAGGTCAATATGGACACTTCCTAAACCATTTGAGCTGGAGAAAACTTTTTTTTCCAATTTTAGTTGGTATCTGGTACAGTAATGTTTTTGTCCTGTTATTCAAAGCTCAACTGGTCCCTGTATTTAATTATGAATGGCACAAAGCATTTCTTCCAGACAGTTTCTCTTTTTGGCTTTCCTCTCCACAGCTTTCCCCCTCTACCCCCTCCTCTTCACCAATCTCGTCTTTCATGTTTCAATCCCCCATTTGGTCTGCATCAGTGCAGCACAGTGGAAAAGGGAGTCGGCCACTCGATAAGAAGCTAGGACAGACAGGAAGTACAGTAAACGACTATATTATAGTTTCATTGGTCTGCTTCTATTTCTTCTGTTTTATAAAGAAATATTTTTGTATCCAATTTTGCTTTGACAACACAATTGTTACTGGCATTGACTGACAAAGACATTGATGCAAATCTTTGTAGATTGTGGAGTAATGAGCAGCTCGACAAGACCCATTAGAAAAGTTACAGCAAAATCCTTCTTACACATCAAATAAAAATGATAATTTTGGTAATCCTTACTATTGATGTGTTGGTCACACAAACCCTTTTTTTTTTTTTTTATCAAAAGGCATTACAAAAATCCTTTTGTCAGAACAGATGCATCATAGTGTGTGTATAGAGTAAACAAAAACACAGCTAAAAGTTAAATGTGTAAAACAGATGCAAAAAGGTTGACTATTATCTACAAAAGCCCAAAGAAACGTTACAAAGAATAAAGCATCACCAGAAACCATGCACACATACTGATGACTCTGATAGGTCCTGTGAATCCTGCTGTAAATAATCTGGGGTGATTTGGTGAGGCAATGACCCAGAAGCAGCTGATTTTTTAATGACTATGCTGAACACCTGACAATGCATGAAGTGCAGGAAGTGGAAGGTGCCATATAAGACAGGTGTCATAAAGGATATAGTAGAGCATAGGAGACAAAGATAAGACTGAAATGAGGGGGAGAAGAAATCTGCCCCAGGGAAAGCAACAGTGGAAGCGAACTCAATGTGATGAAGTGTGTGGGCTAGCTTACAAAAACATAGCCCCCACACTGCAAGACTACAAAAACAATGACATCATACATATAATGCTTGATGAAGGCCTCTCTGTAAACAAAAAAGGGGACATTTTGGTGAGTCTATGGGATTTAGTTTGATTAGTACTGTGTTTGTCCAAAGTTTTCTAAATGTAGTCCAAAACACATTTGAGCAATCATGATAAGGACAGCAATGTATCCAAATATTTTTATGTACATGTCATGTATTTACTTTTTTGTGATATATTTCTTGATGCCCTTTATGTACTTTCTGGCATTCTGATTTAAAGGGGCTCTACTAAACTAGTCTTACCTTTTGGTACCTGTTGGAAATCAAACCATGGAGGCATTGCGAAGATATTTATAAAACAATATTGCCTTCTTTCAAACTTGCTCTTAAGGAAGCCGTTTCAAATTTAAACCTTAAGTGACGCATTTTGCCTTCGTTTTGTCAGTGGATATCTCCATATATGGTAGCGTTTGTACCCTAAGAGCTTTGCGCGAGTCCGCTTTTATTAATCGAGTTGTAGTCCCAAAGTTGTAGTCAGTAAGTTCCTTATTTTACTCCATTCTTTTGTGGGGCAGACTGGCTTGTACATGCACATGCATGCTAATATCCTACGATGTTGCCATTTCTAATAAATAGTGTATAGTTCTAACTAATGTCTTTCAGTAGACTCAATATGGAAGCGCTAAAAAATTACAACACGGCTGACGGGGAAATACACAGTCGGAGGGTCTTGGCCTTGAAAACTTTGGCACGTAAATAAAGCCGCCAATAAAATGGTGCATTCTGAAGAGACAGAAATGTTCACCAAAGCACCACCATTACATGTTATGTTGACCACAATTAAATGTTTAAATGTAAAAAAAAATCATAAAATGCCCCCTTCAAGAGATAATCTGGGATCACTGCCTTACCATAATACTTGTTCTACAAGCTCAATGTGCAACAAGAGACTGAAAAAAGGTCCCTGTTATTTTGTTTTGGAACGGCCTATCATTGTACAAACTCAACTTAAGCGTTAAAAATAAAACACCCTGAAACTTCCAAAGGGCTTAAAGTCTTTTGTAGTTTTTTAGTTCTCACATCCTTGGACTAAATAGTGTCTGTCTGCGAGAACCAAAACCTTAATGTATTTAATGCATACGCAACCCGATTTACAGTCTTTACAGCATATAATCTTGATGTAGACGATTAAAAATGTAATGTGTTATAGTTTAAAACTTCGCATCAGCATAATCACGGTCGCAGGTTGAGAAAGATAGAAAGGACTGCAGCAGTTTGGTTCAACAAGCAGGTCAAATGAGGGCATTTCTATGTTTGCGTTTGAGACAGAAAAAAAAAGGCAGGATACTTGGGGAGAAAATCAATTAGTTGAAAACACACAAGTGGGCAATAAAATTTAACCATTTTCCTCTTCAAATCGAGACTCAAAACACATTTTTTTCTGACTGTCTGCTTAATCACTATAATTCGGCTCTTTGTTGTTGTTTCGTAACTAATGAGGTGACAGAGCTTTCGCCGCTGCTGCGCCCAAGCTCTGGAACAACCTACCTCTGAGTGTTAGACAAGCCTCCTCTCTTCCTGTTTTTAAATCTCTCTTAAAAACATACTTTTATTCCATGGCTTTTAACAATTCTAGCTGTCCACAGCGTTACTATTTGTGTCGATTTTTCATTCATCATTCAAAGCAATATTTATAAGTTTTACACTACAACAATTCTTACTTGATAAACCGTCCTATGTGTGATGTATGTAGGCGTGTTTTACCAGTGTCGGTCATCTTACCTTGATGAAAGTAATTACTTATAGAGTTACAAATTACTTCTAAAAAAAAATTGAATTAGTAACTCAGTTACCTCAATGTAGGAGTAATTAGTTACTCAGCAAAGTAACGGTGACATTTTTAATTTTATTTTATATGTTATCACGTTCGATAACACCTTTAACTTCTAATATGTTAATATTAACTAGGTGAAAGATAAAGACGATATATCCAGTATTGTAGAACATTTTGAATTCATCTGAACTCATTAGATTGCAGCTTGCCATATATATAGTTTCTCTCTGGCACTCATCGAGGGTGGACGCTCCCCTTTCCTCTCCCTTATCTCTCCTGCTTGCTTCTTTGTCTTGTCTTAACTTTCTTGTTGCATCTTTTTGCACTGCTCTCCAAATCTAAACATGGGAACTATTTAACTGGCCTCAACAAAATTGACAAGATCTTGGGTTTGGGTGAACCTGCTGTCGTGACGAAGCGGTTGTTGCTGGACACACGACAGAGTCTTGGGAGAAGAAGAAGTGCCGCGCGTGCCTGGTGACCCTTTTCTGTCGAGGACGTGAAGATATCTACCTATTCGGAATTATGACAACAGGATATCTGCTGATTGGAGTAAACGTTGCTCTGGTTTGTCGACAAATTGGAAGTTGCTGGCAGTCTTCAAAATACCCCAAAGCTGCCACAAATGATTGGAGGATGCGGGAAGAACTGTGGATCACATCGGACTGTCTACCCTGCAGTTTTTGAGGACCAGTCATAGACAATTTAGAGTGAAAAGCAAATTTTATTCTCACCCGCATACAAAACATTCTAACTTGGATTGTTTCCCTGGCTTCGAGACTCTCCCGAAGAACAGTGTGGCGAAGACACAACAAACTCCCTTCTTGTCTCTCATGGACACACATCTGTCGTTGTCGACTGCACAATACATCAAGGCCGCAGAACAGAGACACACTACGGGCTTACACACACACACATCCACAAAAATATGCGCCACACATACACACGCCACACCCCACACCCCAACCAAACGCCCTCGAAGCCAATCCCATAGGGGTGATGACTGGATGGTCAGCGCCTGAGAGCTGCGGCCTACCATAATGACCCTGAACTCCCTTCCCTCTTTTGCTAGATATCTCGAGATGTATGTTGTAATAAGTATATGTGCGTTGCTATGGAGGTTTTCTTCCCACTCAAGACTGGGCCCCCTTAGGAGCCCAGTCTAGATTGTATTTTTTTACTCATCCTTCCCCAGCGTTTACCTTTTTCCCATCTTTTTCGGGGTGCCTTAAGGCGACCCATCAGCGTTCTTGTTCTGTAACCCTGTACACTGTTTGTTTGTCTAATCTTGAACAGGTTTATGCAGAAAAAAGTTTCATTGTACTTGTGCAATGACAATAAATACCTACCTACCTATGCATAAAAATTAAAATGTAAAAAAAGTAATTATTCCGTAAAGTAACAACAATAAATATTGAAAGTACAAAACCCATTAGGTATCAAAAGTGTAATCTTAGGTAAAAAGACACAAAAAAACATTAGGCCTTTAAAGTACCAGTAGAGTGGCAAAAACAAGTTGATTTGATATGCTTAATTGTGTTTCATTGTATTCAATAAATCATATCCGTTTGTATTTACAATCCGCAAAGAATGTGAAAATACCATCTGAACATCATAAAATGCCACAAACTGAGTCAGCCATTTTAAATATTCCCCTTCCAATATCTTCTGCAATTTAGATTCTACGTTACTGGAGTGATGCTTTTGCACTCTGACATTATCATCAGATCCGTCATACTTGAAAAGTGCAAAAATTGGAAAGTGATCCTAATGTAAGACAAGAATACATACGCTTAGCTTTTTTTAAAACATGCATTCGAAACCGTAAATAGCTAACAATTGAGTCAACAGATCGAGGATCCTTGATCTATTGACCAATAAAACGGAATCTGTTTCTAAAAAAAAATGTTAAACACAGAATATCACAGATATTGACATAAATGTGACTGAAATGCTGTCATTTTGAAAAACAACAACATTTGTTTGGTAAAATAATGTGTCCAGTACCGCTCAAACAGCCACGATACACTCAACCGCATCTTCCAGAACTAAACAATGTTGAGACAACTACTCCACACAATGACTAAACTATGACACTAAATTTACAAGAACAATCCATACACCCACAACACATCTCATCTGTGTTTGTTGTTGTAAACATCATCACCAATGTAAGATCAATGTACACAGAGCAACACAGTAGCAACTTAAAAGTGTTTTTTAATTTTTTAAACAGCCTCAAGTCGTCCCCCAAAATTTCAAGCTCAGAACAGCTCCGCTCTTCAACGTTCACAATAACTGCGCTGTGCGCAACATTTGATATGACTGCGCTAACAGCTAGCGGGGTGTATAATATAGCCAAGAGTCATAGATGCATGGCATTGTGGGTAATTCTTATGTTGCGTTTATAATGTGTTACAGAGCCGATGTTCTCCAGAAATGTGTTTGGTGTGGGTTCACAGAGTGTGGCACATATTAGTAAGAGTGTTAAACTTGTTTTATATCACAACCATCAGTGTGATCTGTATGGCTGTGGAACAAGACTCCTTGTTTACACATAGTAAAAGTGAAAAAAAACTCCTCCATCATTTTGTAAATGATGACAGGGGAAGCGTCACTCGTGAAGGTCACAAATTTGACCCGGCGATAAAAGTAAGCATGCGCTAATAACTTTGTGGAGCGAGTTTGACCCGGCAGTAATTCAAGGCAGGCCCATATTACATGCCCGGCGGCTATTGAGTGAATTACGGTAGGTTTAATAGTGAAAAACAAATTAAAAAAATTTAAATGAGGGACAAGCGGTAGAAAATGGAATCACAGACATCGGAAAAACTAGATTTTTTTTATTTTTGTATTGCAATGCTCATTTAAATTTATTGTTGATACTATCACTGTTATTTTACTTGTTTATTCATTACTAATTTATATCAGGTTGTTATATTTTCATCTGAATTTTGGTAGTACAACATATACTTGTGTTTTCAAAATAATAATCATGTTATTATTGGTGATTTCAATCCATCCATCTACTTTCTAACACTTGTTCCTCATGGGGTCACGGGGGTTGCTGGAATCACGATTGTAATTTTTTCCAATAATCGTCCAGCACTAATTTGCATGAAAATACACATCTAGCCGGTAGCCGCCTCTGTGACCAAATATACATTAAGTATCGGTCAGAGGTGGTTGGCATTGAAAAGCATTAATTGGCAGGGTCTGATCTCGTACTTTTTTTTTGCAAAACTACTGTTTGGCACATCCCTAACAGATCCATAATTACAACAAAGTGGCAAATGCATCCAATAAAACATGTAAGGAACCAACTTTAGTGTAATAAAGTTTAAAGATTGGAGAATAGAAGTATCAAATTGGCAATTTTCCATTTGTTTTAGCGATCATAAGGAAATCAATTGCAATGATGCACACATGCATTTACTGCATTTAACCTCAGTTTGCTTTGTCCAAAAAAAAAAAGCTTGCTAATGCCTGTCGCGTAGGGCACCTGTCCGAACAAAATAACACATTGAACAGCAAGACAGCCAGCGTGAGAGAAGGCTTCCTTCCCAAAAGCCTTGCCTCTGGACAAACATATTGAAACACTGCAATTGAAATAATGTGTTTTTTCAGGTCCATATACAGGCTGCAATAGTCATGCACAGGCCAGGTCCCCACTGACTAAGATCTGTTTGACTGCGTGTCTGTCTGTCTGTGGTCAGATGCAAGTTTTTGCTGGAGTGCAGTGAACAAGACAAAGTATTCAAAGAACATTTTATAAAATAACAGAAGGAGAAAATCCCTAAGTTTATAATCATCATTTCTATTGCGGAAAATAAACTGTAATTCTTTGCATCTTTGCGTTATCACTGCAAGACGGGAGGACAAGGCTAAACATGTTATACACTGACGAACAGAAAGCAGGAGCAGGCATGCTAATCGCTAACCTCGCGCCAAAATTGGCTTGAAAAAAGAGATGAAATTAGTTCTTAGTAAAGTATGAGAAGTTTAGATGGAACTATGTTACAGCAGAAAGTAAGCAGGAGGGCTGTAAATCTTTGGGCAGCACATGATATAATTTGCTTCTAGATTTTTTAAAAGGTTCTATATTCAAACTCAATAGTTTTTCATAACATTGATTGTCGGTTCTATGATAAATTACATTCCTCCATAAAACAAACAGCTGTGATACATTTCTATACGACTAGAAAACTGGTTTTGTTTAGTAAAATTATATCCCAAAATTTAAAGAAATCAAATACAAATAGGTCAACAAGAGAAGTATCCCAGAATTCTCTTTTCTAAGCAAATCTGTACAGCAGAGATGGGCATCTACATCAACAATATGAGTTGCCTGAGTAGCTAAAGACAGATTGAAAACATTTTATTTGTTTGTTTTTTAAATCTGTATTGGATTTTTTTAATCGAATAAGAATCCTTCCAAATAAGAATCGCAGTTTACTCTTAAATCGATTATTTTTTACCTTACACCAGTAGTAAGCAGGTATTACCAGGAAACTAACAAGTACCGTAAGATCAAGGGTGATGGGTCAAATGAAGAGAATAATTTCAAAAATGCAGAGAATAATTTCACCACATCGAGTGTGTGTGTGAAAGTACCACAGTACTAATGAATTAAAAAGGTATATATTCTGTCATTGAAAAATATTGGTTCCTTGTTTTTTCATCAACATGAGGCGCGCCATGGTAACATTGTTGGTATATGGGCTTTGGCGTATGTTAGTCAACACACACAAACAGCACGTGCGAGCAGAAAAAGAGTGTGAAGACAGAAGAGGGAGAATGGACGTATTTTGGTTTAAAAACTAACAAAGTAAAAAGAGCTATAATAACTGAAGCGCTGCTCTGCAAGCAGCGCTTTAAAACCTAGATAGCTAGCAGCAAGTAGCTGGCTAGCGGCTAACATCTCTCCGTAATGTTTTAGCTACTTCTATATAATAATGGATTAGATTTATATCGCGCTTTTCTATTATTAGAAACTCAAAGCGCTCACAGAGAAGTGGGAACCCATCATTCATTCACACCTGGTGGTGGTAAGCTACATCAGTAGCCACAGCTGCCCTGGGGTAGACTGACGGAAGCGTGGCTGCCAGTTTGCGCCTACGGCCCCTCCGACCACCACCAATCATCCATTCATCATTCATTCACCAGTGTGAGCGGCACCGGGGGTAAAGGGTGTAGTGTCCTGCCCAAGGACACAACCGCAGTGATTTGGATGTCATTAGGCGGAGAGCGAACCTGCAACCCTCAGGTTTCTGGCACGGTCGCTCTACCCACTATGACATGCCGCCCCAATATCACTAATCCTCACCTCCATGGTGAAAGATAAATTAAGTTTCTTGTAAATATCATCCCTCCAGGACAAGGGTTAGCAAAACATGCTTTATTACCCACCGTAGGATGATATAACAGCTAACTGCTAAAAAGCTAATGCTCCTGAATATAAACAAAAGGGTGGCTCTATACAAATACAGTGGGGCAAAAAAAGTATTTAGTCAATCACCAATTGTGCACGTTTACATACTTGAAAAGATGAGAGGTCTGGAATTTTCATCATTGGTATTCCTCTACTATGAGATAAAATGAGAAAAAAAAATCCAGAAAATACAATTTTAATTATGGTGGAAATTAAGTATTTGGTAAATAATAAAAGTTAATCTCACTACTTTGTTATATACTTTTTGTTGGCAATGACAAAGGTCAAACGTTTTCTGTGGGTTTTCACAAGGTTTTCATACACTGCTGCTGGTATTTTGGCCCATTCCTCCATGCAGACCTCCTCGACAGAAGTGATGTTTTGGGGCTGTCGCCGGGCAACACAGACTTTCAACTACCTCCAAAGATTTTCTATGGGGTTGAGATCTGGAGACTGGCTCTGCCACTCCAGGACCTTGAAATGTTTCTTACAAAGCCACTCCTTCGTTGCCCGGGCGGTATGTTTAGGGTCATTGTAATGCTGTAAGACCCAGCAACATTTATTCTTCAATGCACTTGATGATGGAAGGAGGTTTAAGCTCAAAATATCACGATACATGGCCTCATTCTTTCGTTCCCATACACGGATCAGTCGTCTTGGTCCCTTTGCAGAAAAACAGCTCCAAAACTTAATGTTTGCACCCCATGCTTCACAGTAGGTATGGTGTTCTTTGGATGCAACTCAGCATTCTTCCTCCTCCAAACATGACAAGTTGAGTTTTTATCAAAAAGTTTTATTTTGATTTCATCGGACCATATGCCATTCTCCCAATACTCTTCTGGATCATCCAAATGCTCTCTAGCAAACTTCAGACGGGCCTGAACATGTACTGGCTCAAGCAGGGGGAAACGTCTGGCACTGTAGGATTTGAGTCCCTGGTGGTGCAGTGTGTTACTGATGGTAGCCTTTGTTACTTTGGTCCCAGCTCTCTGCGGGTCATTCACTAGGTCCCCCCGTATGATTCTGGGATTTTTGTTCACCGTTCTTGTGATCATTTTGACCCCACAGTTTGAGATCTTGTGTGGATCCCCAAATCGAAGGAGATCATAAGTGGTCTTGCATGTCTTGAATTTTCTAATAATTGCTCCCACAGTTAATTTCTTCACACCAAGCCAATTAACTATTGTAGATTCAGTCTTCCCAGCCTGGTGCAGGACTACAATTTTGTTTCTGGTGTCTAGTGACAGCTCTTTGGTCTTGGCCATAGTGGAGTTTGGAGTGTGACTGTTAGAGGTTGTGGACAGGTGTCTTTTATACTGCTAACGAGGCCAAGTGTCATTAGTACAGGTAACGTAGGACAGAGAAGCCTCTTAAAGAAGTTACAGGTCTGTGAAAGCCAAAAATCTTGCTTGTTCTATTTTACAGAGGAATTTACAAATTAATTAGGAATCCTACAATGTGATTTTCTGGATTAATTTCCCCCATTCGGTCTCTCACAGTTGAACTGAACCTATGATGTAAATTACAGGCCTCTCATCTTTTTAAGTAGGAGAACTTGCACAATTGGTGGCTGACTAAATACTTGTTTGCCCCACTGTATATTGGCAACAAGTAAAAGAGCTGTATCTAGTTAATACTACAATGATTACATCAATATTTTACTATCACAAAATATTTTAGAATTTTCTTAATTGTTTATAAACTCAGATTGTACATCTCTGGGAACAGAGCATGAACATTGATGACCCTAAAACTACTTGGTATTGGATCGATACCCAAATTTGTAGTTTGGCTATATTACTAGGGTTTAGGCATTTACATTTTTTGTGAAGTGAAGTGAAATGTGAGGAAAACATCCATTTTCTACGCGCTTGTCTTCCAAGAACCATTAAAATGGAATTCATTACAATTTTAAATTTGTCATTAAAAGATCAGCAAATATCAGTGAAATATTGTCTGGATTATCAAGTATTATTAGCAATATTGTTATTACGCCATTACAGGATGAGCTGTGAAACATCTACTATACATCACTATCTTCCATTACATTATGCCCACTGACACTGGGACAGTTGTTTCATACCATGCTGAAGCCCCATTAGGCCTGCCTCCCTGTTCCCTGCATCATTCTGGCCTTAACCATTCCACTGCATTGCTGCAGTGCTGTACAGTACTACCGCGTCTATTCTTCTACACTTCTATTTTGTAATAAATGTTGGTCCACTCATGTATTTCGATTTCACTTTCACTACTAGAATCACTACTACTTGATTTGAAACATCTAACATCATCCTCTGACACAGGAAGCAGCCTATCAACAATAAGAACCTAAACAATTGTATATTTTAGTTCAGCCTTGATAGAGTTGGATAGTTTTTTATTAATGTTTATTATTATGAAGACCTGTGATGAACATACATTTGCCATGCCTTTGCCGTTTTACAAACATGTTAAAGTCCTGTTTGTGTTTGAATGAAGACCAACTCTGAGTTCCAGCATAAAGGAGTGTCAGTAACTGAGTACATACAAAAGCACCCACGGTTGTTCACTACTCTGCCCCCCATTTAATTTGATGTTCTTACCTGTCCATCTTGACCAACATGCACCTGGTGGATCTGGAGGTTCCCCTAAAAGGCAAAAATAGTGTGTCAAGTCAGAAGCTATAAGATATCCATCATGAGAGTCCTCAGAGTGAAAATACAGCCTCTAAGTCATGCAACTTGATAAGATCCGACATAACACAGCAAATTACATCCTAATCATAGGGGGTTTGAAAGAGGCACCTGAGCATGTTTCCCATGTTAACTTTAAGGTGCTGATGATGAGCCACTAAAAATACAAAGGATTAAGTTTGTTGTTTATTCTGAAACATCATCAATAGATTAGGAAATTGCTAAATTACAGTAGTAATATCGATATCACAGGCACAGCTTTTGTATGGATTCTCAGCGTGCAGTTGCCATGGCACTATATAACATATACATCAGTGTTACTATACACTGTATATACAGTACCAATGTATTCTGTCATGTCTACTTACAACATGGCAAAAGAAAGACAGAACGTCCTTTGCACACATCACATGAGTCTAACTGCAATGTAAAGAGCATTGTAAAAGCACACCAACAATGCCATAAACAGCACTGCCCAAGATTGCGCATATGTGCCATATTCAAACATGTCTCAAATTACCACCGTTTTTTCTCGCTAATTGCATGTTATGTGATTGCATCAGTCTAAGATGTCATATTGGAGATTTTTCTAATCTCGCAAACAACTTATTTTCCTTTTCAAGCAAGCTAAAATGCAGTGTCTTGGTGGAAAGGGGTCTGTTGAGAATGAAACATTCTATGTGAACGGCGGTTGGAAGATGTAGGTTTCTGTTGCTAAGCTTTGAACTCTAGAAAACAAACATAATCATGAAATAGGAAGGGGAGAGGAGAAAAGAAAATCTGACATCAGGCAGTAAAGACTTAAAAAGCTTTTCTGCCTTCGATACGCCTTGTCCCTCTCACTCAGCTTCCTACTCTCCGTGAAAATTTGAGTCCAAAATGTGAAAAATACGTGGTCAAAGTGTCAATGACTTCTGCTTAAATATCAAGCTGTAATGCATGTGCTGAACATCAAATACTATGTGATTACAGTTGTGTGTTTACATAGACTGGCGCCTTGAAATAAACCTCTCCCCAAATACCTGACAAAGTCATCTACAGTGATGCTAATGCAAAAATTACTCTTCAGTTGCCAGAAAGTTTGGTATTTAATTTCATCTGGCAGGTCAGTGCTGTTAGCGCATGCAGTGACGCCTGGTGGGGGACACCAGACATCTGGGATTTACATGAAAACAAAAGTTGTAACTCCATGAAAAAGTAGGCGGGTATACAAACACGAAGGCATTCGAAGAGCAACATCTGTTTTTGTTCAAATTCACTAATGACTTTAATAGTCAGCTATTATTTAAGTGCTTTACTTAGACGTACTGTACTAACAGAAGGCACATACTTGCTGGATATGCAATTGTATAACTTTCATTAAACTATAATTTGTCACCCAACACTGAAAGCTACAACTAAAATGACATACCAGCAATAAGTGCAGTAGTGGTGCCAAAATGTATTGGTTATCATTGCGTATGTAGTTTTTAAATTATAAATACAGTCGTCCCCAGTATTTGCTGTTAATTGGTTCGGAAATTGACTGCGACATATAAAAATTTCTGCAAACTAGAAATCAGTAATCATAAATTCAATATTCCCATTGCCGGAGCATTCAAAAACTTGTTTACAACCTTCTAAATGTCTTTTAATATTATGAAGGCACCATAGACATGAAATAACACCCTTTAGTAACCTTTACACTTTTTTAATTCTGCTGGTTGAGGCTTAGCCAATCAGTGGACATGATACTGAATAGCGTGTTATGATTGATTTAGTCTCCTTCTGCAGCAAATGTTACTGTAGTATTAACATTTTTATTTTTTATAGTAACTCTTTATGCTGGAAATTACCCCAAAAAACGGTAGAATAAAAATATTACAAAAATATGCAATGTGTCGAAGCCACAAAATTTGAAGCACGAGGTGGCGAGGAATGACTGTATATTATATATTTTTTCTGAAGGTCACACAGAAAAACAAAAATGGTAAAGTTACAAGATTAAAGTTGTACTATTAGAATAATAAAGCCATAATATTATGATAATGAAGATAAAATATACAAACTAAAGTAAATAATCTTCAGTGATAGCCAAAAATGTTGGAAGTGACTTGTTGCTTCATTTTTCTTGTGTGGTCCAAAAAAAGTTTTTTTGCCAGAATTTAACAAACATGTTTAAAATATTCCTTAAAAATACTGTGGCAGCCGAATTATTTTGGGCAGAAAATTCAAATTAGTGCTCAAATTTCAAGCCATGGCTGCAACAATAAGAAATATTAATTGTAACATTATGTTGATAAAAGTTGTAATTTTTCATTTTAAAGGTTGAATGTAAAATGTTACCATAAACAATGAAATGAAACACTGACATCTATTTATGAAGACCTGACTAAACATTTAACACAACAAAAGAGGCCAACTCACTTTGTGTATTTCTCTGCCACAAAAAAGACAAACACTAGCACAATCACAGTAAAATGCACCGGTAGAAATGTAATTATGGCAGCACATCACAATAAATGTTAACTACAGCAGAAATATTTTTTTTCTAGATAGCATTATCATACAAACACATAACTATGTAGCTTGTTGTTCCCAAATGTTGCTTCTTAATATACCTTATACAGATATCAAAGCAGACTTGAACGCAGCACATATTAATGTATCTACTGTATATCAATAGTGATGTCAGATGTACAGTGACGTAAACATTGTTTAAAATCAGTGCGCACTTAAATGGAGCCCAGGAAACACCATGAGTGGCTACCGCTCCACAAAATTAAACGAACAACCGTAAGTAAATTCATTTATGTTCAAATGTTAAATAAGGTTGAAAAACATGAGGCAATGTCAGACATTTTTTGTAATATAAATCAAAAAGCTCCCTTTTACAGTTGTGACCAAAATTATTCAACCCTCACACAATTTTGGTGTTTTAGCAAGTTGGACATTTATTCCGTATTTTGTTTATAGTCATATCAAATAAAGATGTGTCAAATAGACAAATGCAACTTAAATTGTAACACTGTATTTTACAAAATTCCAAAAAAGGAAATTTTTCTTAATATCTCATTGACAAAATGATTCAACCCCTTGAGGATCATAACTCTTAAGAACAGAATTTGAATAAGGTATTTTCAATCAGGTGTTGAAAACACCTGTAGATGTGATTAGAACCATAACGAACAACAATAAAACTGATTGAAAAAGAGTGTGACGCTCAGTTTCTTGTAGATGGTCAATGGTGTAGTTGCAACATGGTGAAGTCCAGGGAGTGGTCAAAGAAGTCAAGAGAAGAGGTAATTTCTCTTCATAAGAAAAGATATGGATATAAGAAAATAGCAAACACATTACACATTCCAAGACACAGTTGGGAGCATAATTCGCAAGTTTAAAGATAAAGGCACAGTGGAAACACTACCTGGGCGTGGTAGAAAGAGGATGCTGTGTGTGTACAGTGGTGAAAAACTCCCGGGTAAAAGCTGAGGAACTACAACAGGACATTGCAGAGGGGGGAACGCAGGTTTCGTACCTGACAATAAGGCGCGTACTACGAGATGAAGGTCTCCATGCCAGAATTCCCAGGCGCACCCCACTTCTGACTACCAGGCACAAGGAAAATAGACTCCAGTACGCCAAAAATCATCTGGGCAAACCCCAAAGGTTTTGGGAAACTGTTCTATGGAGTGATGAGACAAAATTGGAACTCTTTGGACCTATGAATTAACGTTATGTCTGGGGGAGAAAAAAATTAAGCTTACAAAGAGAACACCACCTGTGTTAAGCATGGTGGGGGGTCAATCATGCTCTGGGGCTGTTTCTCTGCCTCAGGTACCGGGAATCTACAGCGCGTTCAAAGCATCATGAATTCTATTTCCTACCAGGATATATTAGCTGAAAATGTCATGAAGTCAATGACGAAGCTGAGGCTTGGGAGACGTTGGACCTTCCAACAGGACAACGATCCCAAGCATACCTCCAAATCAACACCAGAGTGGTTGCAGAAGATGGGCTGGAAGACTCTGGAGTGGCCTTCACAGTCGCCAAACCTAAATCCTATACAAAACCTGTGGTGGGACTTGAAGAAGGCAGTTGCAGCACGCAAGCCCATTCCTCTTGGCCTTTGCCCAAGAGGAATGGGCTAAAATACCTGTAGATCGTTGCAGGAAGCAACGGTTATGTATCACGTTTGAAGGATGTAATGACAGCCAAAGGGTGTTCTACTAAGTACTAAAGATGCATGTAACTAGGGGGTTGAATAATTTTGTCAATGAAATATTAAGAAAAATGCCCTTTTTTGGTATTTTGTAAAATACAGTGTAACAATTTAAGTTGCATTTGTCTATTTGACACATCTTTATTTGATATGACTATAAACAAAATACGGAAAAAATGTCAAACTTGCTAAAACACCAAAATTGTGTGGGGGTTGAATCATTTTGATCACAACTGTACCCGTGCAGACACAAACAGAGTTTTGCATCATGGCTGAGCATGCTAATTAGACGATGGCATAATTTTGCCTCCCGCAACCCATTGTTACAAATACATAACATTTCTTTATACTTGTTTATGCTTGTAATATATCTTTTCCCTCAAAAAATGCCAACTTCATTTTTGAAATGTTTGTTTTCTTATTATTGTGGCACTTTATGCTTTTTTTTAAATTTACAGTATACAATCATATTGGTTTTATTTATTATTTAACCAAATGAAATGTTTGTTTCAGTCACTTCAACGGTTAATGTGACATGTATATTGGAAATTAAATAAATGTGTTTTTCTTCTCTCTGCACATTAGGGTAGGATAACATACTGGAAATGATTTTTCCTCACACTCCCAACTACAAATGTAGACTTACCTCACTGTCCTGTGTGATCTGCACCTCCTCTCCTTGAGGCACCTGGGCAATGTGCAACTGGCCTTGTGGAATCTGTAAAAGACACGAGGAGGTAAGAACATGAAATAAATGTTATTAAAATATTCTAGACAGCAGGTAAGCTGTTATGGGGTCACTGTGTTAGAGGGTAAATTCACGTAAGATATTTAACTGATCAAGCAGACAAACAATGTCAACTTAGCAAAAGGGCTTTTTCATTCATGTTTTACCTTAGCTTATAAAGATGTCAGTGTAACAACACAGGCTACTGAAAAGATGGCTACTGAAATGCTCGATTATGCTATCAGGGAACTCTCCTGAAGGAATCAACAAAGTACTATCCATCGATCTATCTATCTATCTATGTTTTAAGAAACGTTTTCAATTTCCAGCTCTTAGTGTCAATTTGTTAATAAAAGACTGTGCGCAAAAAGGCTCAGAATCAATCAATCAATCAATGTTCATTTATATAGCCCTAAATCACTAGTGTCTCAAAGGGCTGCACAAACCACCACACAAACCACTACGACATCCTCGGTAGGCCCAATAAGGCAAGGAAAACTCACACCCAGTGGGACGTCGGTAAGACAATGAGGACTATGAGAACCTTGGAGAGGACCACAAATATGTGGGCAACCCCCCCCTAGAATAAGGTGGTATATGGCACTCCTTCTCAAAAATTAAATGTACATATGTTGGTGTCAGACCAGTTGTTTGCACGCAACCACAGAAAAGTGCCATGACCTCTAGTTACAATATCTTTGTGGAACAATTTAGTCAAACATATAAACAAGAGCTATGCAACTACAATTGGAAAGCCAATGCAAATGATCAAATATCCCCTCAATTTGTGCCATGCCAAGGAAAAGTACATACATGCATGAGAAGGAAGAGACAGAAATGCGTGTGAGAAGGAGATGAGAGGGGGGGAGAATTTATTGAAAGCATAAACACTTCATGCCGCACACCTGGTCTGAGGGGTATTGATGCTTACAACCAAAGCTTCATAAAAATCCAAGGAGGAACACCGAATTTCCATATGGAACTCAATACAGATCACAACATGTGTTTATCCGTCATTGAATAATTAAAACAAACAAAAACAAACAATGTAAATGTTTATCTGTAATTGAACAAAATAAGTGGCTTCTAAAAAAAACGAACAAAAAAAAACAATGTACATTTCAAAATGATTCGAAATTAAACAATTTGATCACAGTGTAATCTATAAACTCAGAGATTGACAAATTGACATGTTTATAATCTGATGTCAGCATCACTTTGCAAACTGTTGTTTGGAGAAGATCAAGTCCATGGTCATATCATGATACCACCTCCAAACAACAGCTGGACAATAGAGCAACATAAGAGGTCAACAGGTGCTATGTTCATGTATTCATGTTTTTAATTAAACATAAATTCAATATAAAAGCAATGTCAATGAACAGAATGCCTTAGAGCAGGGGTGTCAAACTCAAATACAGAGTGGGCCAAAATTTAAAACTGAACAAAGCCACGGGCCAAGGTTGAACAAATTAACCTTTTAATAGGGAACCAAACAAGTTTTGCATTGAATACTGAACAAGCAAGGCTTGTATAACTTTATAGTGACATGTAAAATCGAGTTTTAAATAATAATAATAATAATTAAAAAATATCAATGACATATCAAATAAAATTTAAATAAAAATTGAATGCCTCTTTGTTATTAGCAGCCCTCTGAGGTAAATATCAAAATAAACTTTTTCCACAGGCTAAAAATAAATTTGCAAATAAAACAACAATAATGAATGAATCAAACATTCAAGCCTTGAAGTAGCAAGAGAAAATGCATGAGTAAAACATTATTTATTGCTTGGGGGAGGGGGGGGGGGGGGGTATATTGTAGTGTCCCGGAAGAGTTAGTGCTGCAAGGGGTTCTGGGTATTTGTTCTGTTGTGTTTATGTTGTGTTACGGTGCGGATGTTCTCCCGAACTGTGTTTATTATTCTTGTTTGGTGTGGGTTCACAGTTTGGTGCATATATTTGTAAGATTGTTAAAGTTGTTTATACAGCCACCCTCAGTTTGACCTGTATGGCTGTTGAACAAGTATGCATTGCATTCACTTGTGTGCGTGTGTGTGTAAAAGCAGCATATATTATGTGACTGGGTTGGCATGCTATTTCTATGTAGGAAAAGCTGACGAGACGACAGGTTGTAGAGGACGCTAAAGGCAGTGCCGTTGAGGCACGTCCCAAATATTGTCGTCCGGGTGGAAACAGGGAAAAATTTGGGAGAATGGTTACCCCGGAAGATTTTCGGGAGGGGCACTGAAGTTTGGGAGTCCGGGAAAATCGGGAGGGTTGGCATGTATGAGTATAATACCGGAGGGCCAGCTCTAATGTTAATTTCATATTGCCTGAAGGGCCAAATTAAATTACAGGGCGGGCCAAATTTGGCCCGCGGGCCAGAGTTTGACACCCATGCCTTAGAGGGTACATATTATGCAAAACCAACTTTTCTTACCTATTGGTAGCTGTTTTTGTGTATTGAGAATCTGCATCAGTCCCAAAATATGTACATAAAAACATGGAGGCATGGCAGAGATTCATAAAATACTTTCTCCAAACAAGCCCGATTGGAATTTGCCTCATCTGTGACGTTTTTCCCATTGGTGATGTCAGTGGCTTTTTCCCAATATAGTTAAGTTTTAACCAAAGATCTTTGCACAAGTCCACCATTGTAGTCTGACGCTGAAGTTAAACGGCTAATTTTTCTCTATCCTCTTGTTGTGGGGCAGACTGGCTCGTACATGCACATGCATCCTCCGCTGTTGCCATTTCTAATACAAAGTAGTGTACAGTTATAACGTACAGTGCATCTGGGAAGAATTAACAGCGCTTCACTTTTTTCCCATTTTGTTATGTTACAGCCTTATTCCAAAATTGAATACATTTCTTTGTGTCCTCAAAACTCTACACACAATACTTCATAATGACAATGTTAAGACGTATTTTAGAGCTTTTTGAAATGTATTAAAAAATATATTTTTAATCGCAAGTTCTTAAGTACTTTGCTGATATACTTTTTGGCAGAAATAAAAGATTCAAGTCTTTTTGAATACAATGCCACAAGTTTGGAACACATATCTTTTGGGCAGTTTTCACACAGTTTCTTCGCCAATTCCTCTAAGCAGCAACTGGCTGGGCCACTTAAGGACATTTACAGATTTGTCCTGAAGCCTTTCCGTTGATGTCTTGGCTGTGTGCTTAGGGTCGTTATCCAGCTGAAAAATTAACCGTTGCCCCCGTCTGAGTTTAAGAGCGTTATGGAGCAGGTTCTTATCCAGGATGTCTCTGTACATTGCTGCATTCATCTATCCCTCTACTTGACTATTCTCCCAGTTCCTGCCGCTGAAAAACATCTCCATAGCATGATGCTGCCACCACCATGCTTTACTGTATGGATGGTATTAGCCTAGATCAGGGGTAGGGAACCTACGGCTCTAGACCCAGATGTGGCTCTTTTGATAACTGCATCTGGCTCTCAGATAAATCTTATCTGACATTGCTTAACACGATAAGTAATGAATAATTCCGCTGGTAATCACAGTGTTAAAAATGACGTTCAAATTGTATAACATTGTCATTCATTTTAATCCAACCATACATTTTCTATCCCACCTGTTCAAGAAGTTGCAATAATATGAAGAAGTATTATATTTACTCCTCTCATATATATTATATATACTCCTCTCTGAGCTGCCACCTTATCGTGGTAGAGGAGTTTGCGTGTCCCAATGATCCTAGGAGCTATGTTGTCCGGGGGCTTTATGCCCCCTGGTAGGGTCTCCCAAGGCAAACAGGTTCTAGGTGAGGGATCAGACAAAGAGCAGCTCGAAGACCTCTATGAAGAAGACAAAACATGGACCCAGATTTCCCTCGCCCGGACGCGGGTCACCGGGGCCCCCCTCTGGAGCCAGGCCCGGAGGTGGGGCACGACGGCGAGCGCCTGGTGGCTGGGCCTGTTCCCATGGGTCCCGGCAGGGCATAGCCCGAAAAGGCAACGTGGGTCACCCCTCCAATGGGCTCACCACCCATAGCAGGGGCCATAGAGGTCGGGTGCAATGTGAGGTGGGCGGCGGCCGAAGGCAGGGCACTTGGCGGTCCGATCCTCGGCTACAGAAGCTAGCTCTTGGGACGTGGAACGTCACCTCATTGGGGGGGAAAGAGCCTGAGGTAGTGCGCGAAGTCGAGAAGTTCCGGCTGGATATAGTCGGACTCACTTCGACGCACAGCTAGGGCTCTGGAACCACTTCTCTCGAGAGGGACTGGACCCTCTTCCACTCTGGCGTTGCCAACAGTGAGAGGCGACGGAATGGGGTGGCAATTCTGGTCGCCCCCCGGCTTAAAGCCTGCACGTTGGAGTTCAACCCAGTGGACGAAAGGGTAGCCTCCCTCCGCCTTCGGGTGGGGGGACGGGTCCTGACTGTTGTCTGTGCTTACGCACCAAACAGCAGTTCAGAGTACCCACCCTTTTTGGGAACACTCGAGGGAGCACTGGAAAGTGCTCCCCCGGGTGATTCCCTTGTCCTACTGGGGGACTTCAACGCTCATGTTGGCAACAACAGTGAAACCTGGAGAGGCGTGATTGGGAAGAATGGCCGCCCGGATCTAAACCCGAGTGGTGTTTTGTTATTGGACTTTTGTGCTCGTCACAGTTTGTCCATTACAAACACCATGTTCAAACATAAGGGTGTCCATATGTGCACTTGGCACCAGGACACCCTAGGCCGCAGTCCCATGATAGACTTTGTAGTTGTGTCATCGGATTTGCGTCATTATGTTTTGGACACTTGGGTGAAGAGAGGGGCGGCGCTTTCTACCGATCACCACCTGGTGGTGAGTTGGCTGCGATGGTGGGGGAGGATGCCGGACAGACCTGGCAGGCCCAAACGCATTGTGAGGGTCTCCTGGGAACGTCTGGCAGAGTCTCCTGTCAGAGAAAGTTTCAATTCCCACCTCCGGAAGAACTTCGAACATGTCACGAGGGAGGTGCTGGACATTGAGTCCGAGTGGACCATGTTCCGCACCTCTATTGTCGAGGCGGCTGATCGGAGCTGTGGCCGCAAGGTAGTTGGTGCCTGTCGCGGCGGCAATCCTAAAACCCCTTGGTGGACACCAGCGGTGAGGGATGCCGTCAAGCTGAAGAAGGAGTCCTATCGGGTCCTTTTGGCTCATAGGACTCCGGAGGCAGTGGACAGGTACCGACAGGCCAAGCGGTGTGCGGCTTCAGCGGTCACTGAGGCAAAAACTTGGACATGGGAGGAGTTCGGGGCAGCCATTGAAAACGACTTCCGGATGGCTTCGAAGCGATTCTGGACCACCGTCCGCCGCTTCAGGAAGGGGAAGCAGTGCACTATCAACACCGTGTATGGTGCGGATGGTGTTCTGCTGACCTCAACTGCGGATGTTGTGGATAGGTGGAAGGAATACTTCGAAGACCTCCTCAATCCCACCAACACGTCTTCCTATGAGG
This sequence comes from Nerophis ophidion, assembly GCF_033978795.1. Taxonomy (NCBI): domain Eukaryota; kingdom Metazoa; phylum Chordata; class Actinopteri; order Syngnathiformes; family Syngnathidae; genus Nerophis; species Nerophis ophidion. Next base: position 38,459,787 of record NC_084622.1, read on the forward strand.
AAGCAGTGCCTGGGGAATCTGAGGTGGACTCTCCTATTTCTGGGGCTGAGGTCGCTGAGGTAGTTAAAAAGCTCCTCGGTGACAAGGCCCCGGGGGTAGACGAGATCCGCCCGGAGTTCCTTAAAGGTCTGGATGCTGTGGGGCTGTCTTGGTTGACAAGACTCTGCAGCATCGCGTGGACATCGGGGGCGGTACCTCTGGATTGGCAGACCGGGGTGGTGGTTCCTCTCTTTAAGAAGGGGGACCGGAGGGTGTGTTCCAACTATCATGGGATCACATTCCTCAGCCTTCCCGGTAAGGTTTATTCAGGTGTACTGGAGAGGAAGCTACGCCGGATAGTCGAACCTCGGATTCAGGAGGAACAGTGTGGTTTTCGTCCTGGTCGTGGAACTGTGGACCAGCTCTATACTCTCCGCAGGGTTCTTGAGGGTGCATGGGAGTTTGCCCAACCAGTCTACATGTGCTTTGTGGACTTGGAGAAGGCATTCGACCGTGTCCCTCGGGAAGTCCTGTGGGGAGTGCTCAGAGAGTATGGGGTGTCGGACTGTCTTATTGTGGCGGTCCGCTCCCTATACGATCAGTGCCAGAGCTTGGTCCGCATTGCCGGCAGTAAGTCGAACACATTTCCAGTGAGGGTTGGACTCCGCCAAGGCTGTCCTTTGTCACCGATTCTGTTCATAACTTTTATGGACAGAATTTCTAGGCGCAGTCAAGGCGTTGAGGGGTTCCGGTTTGGTGACCGCAGGATTAGGTCTTTGCTTTTTGCAGATATGGTCCTGATGGCTTCATCTGACCGGGATCTTCAGCTCTCACTGGATCGGTTTGCAGCCGAGTGTGAAGCGACCGGAATGAGAATCAACACCTCCAAGTCCGAGTCCATGGTTCTCGCCCGGAAAAGGGTGGAATGCCATCTCCGGGTTGGGGAGGAGACCCTGCCCCAAGTGGAGGAGTTCAAGTACCTAGGAGTCTTGTTCCCGAGTGAGGAAAGAGTGGATCGTGAGATCGACAGGCGGTGCGGCGTCTTCAGTAATGAGGACGTTGTATCGATCCGTTGTGGTGAAGAAGGAGCTGAGACGGAAGGCAAAGCTCTCAATTTACCGGTCGATCTACGTTCCCATCCTCACCTATGGTCATGAGCTTTGGGTCATGACCGAAAGGGTAAGATCACGGGTACAAGCGGCCGAAATGTGTTTCCTCCGCCGAGTGGCGGGGCTCTCCCTTAGAGATAGGGTGAGAAGCTCTTCCATCCGTGAGGAACTCAAAGTAAAGCCGCTGCTCCTTCACATCGAGAGGAGCCAGATGAGGTGGTTCGGGCATCTGGTCAGGATGCCACCCGAAAGCCTCCCTAGGGAGGTGTTTAGGGCACGTCCAACCGGTAGGAGGCCACGGGGAAGACCCAGGACACGTTGGGAAGACTATGTCTCCCGGCTGGCCTGGGAACGCCTCGGGATCCCCCGGGAAGAGCTAGACGAAGTGGCTGGGGAAAGGGAAGTCTGGGTTTCCCTGCTTAGGCTGTTGCCCCCGCGACCCGACCTCAGATAAGCGGAAGAAGATGGATTATATTTATTATTGATTAGCTTTAGAATAACAATGTTATTAAAAAGAATAGGAGACTTAGTATACTATAAAAATGTTGGTCTTACTTAAAAACGCACGCATTTAGCGGTTAAAAAATATTATATGGCTCTCACGGGAATACATTTTGAAACATTTGCCTTTCATGACTCTCTCAGCCAAAAAGGTTCCCGACCCCTGGCCTAGATGGTGATGAGTGGTGCCTGGTTTCCTCCAATCATGACGCCTGGCATTCACACTAAAAGAGTTTAGTCTTTGTCTAATCAAACCAGAAGATTTTGTTTCTCATGGTCTGAGTCTTTCAGGTGCATTTTCGCAAACGTTTACGAAAGAATAGCGTCAGTCTGGCTAATGTACCATACAACCCTGAAGAGATGGGTGTCCTGCTGGAAGGTTCTGCTCTTTAGCTCTGACAGACTGACTATTGGGTTCTTGGTCACCTCCCTGAGTAGGGCCCTTCTCCTCCGATTACTCAGTTTAAACTGCTGGCTAACATTAGGAAGAGTCCTGGTGTTTCCAAACTTTTTCCATTTAAAGATGATGGAAGCCGCTGTGCTCATTGACACATTTAAAAACAGCAGATATTTGTCTGTACACTTTCCCACATTTGTGCCTTGAGACAATCATGTTTCAGAGGTCTACAGACAATTCCTCCGAATTAATTCTTATTTTGTGCTCTGCTGTGCACTGTCAAGTATGGAACCTTATAATATATAACTAGCTGTGTGCCTTTCCAAATCATGGCCAACCAACTGAATTTAAAACAGGTGGACTCCATTTACCCTGAAGGAACATCTCAAGCATGATCAGTCAATTACTTTTCAGCGTATTGGCAAAGGCTGTGAATACTATGGTACATGTAATTTCGTAGAGGTCGGATGCATTGTGAGCTGGGCGGAAGCCGAAGGCAGGGCACTTGGTGGTCCGATCCTCGGCTACATAAGCTAGCTCTTGGGACGTGTAATATCCCCTCACTGGGGGGAAGGAGCCTGAGCTAGTGCGCAAGGTAGAAAAGTTCCAGCTGGATATAGTCGAACTCACCTTGACGCACAGCAAGGGCTCTGGAAACAGTTCTCTCGAGAGGGACTGGACTCTCTTCCACTCTGGCGTTGCCGGCAGTGAGAGGCGACGGGCTGGGGTCGCAATTCTTGTTGCCCCCCGGCTCAAAGCTTGTACGTTGGAGTTCAACCCAGTGGACGAGAGGGTAACTTCCCTCCGCCTTCGGGTGGGGGGACGGGTCCTGACTGTGGTTTGTGCTTACGCACCAAACAACAGCTCAGAGTACCCACCATTTTTGGATACACTCGAGGGGGTACTGGAAAGTGCTCCCCCGGGTGATTCCCTTGTCCGACTGGGGGACTTCAACGCTCATGTTGGCAACGACAGTGAAACCTGGAGAGGCGTGATTGGGAAGAATGGCCGCCCGGATCTAAACCAGAGTGGTGTTTTGTTATTGAACTTTTGTGCTCGTCACAGTTTGTCCATTACAAACACCATGTTCAAACTTAAGGGTGTCCATATGTGCACTTGCCACCAGGACACCCTAGGCCGCAGTTCCATGAACGACTTTGTAGTTGTGTCATCGGATTTGCGGCCTCATGTTTTGGAAACTCGGGTGAAGAGAGGGGTGGAGCCTTCTACCGATCACCACCTGAGGGTGAGTTGGCTCCGATGGTGGGGGGGGATGCCGGACAGACCTGGCAGGCCCAAACGCATTGTGAGGGTCTGCTGAGAACGTCTGCCAGAGTCTACGTCTCCATCCTCACCTATGGTCATGAACTTTGGGTCATTACGAAAGGACAAGATCACGGGTACAAGCGGCCGAAATTAGTTTCTTCCGCCGGGTGGCGGGGCTCTCCCTTAGAAATAGGGTGAGAAGCTCTGCCATCCGGGAGTTCAAAGTAAAGCCGCTGGTCCTCCACATTGAGAGGAGCCAGATGGGGTGGTTCGGGCATCTGGTCAGGATGCCACCCGAACGCCTCCCTAGGGAGGTGTTTAGGGCACGTCCAACCGGTAGGAAGCCACAGGGAAGACCCATAACACGTTGGGAAGACTGTCTCCCGGCTGGCTTGGGAATGCCTCGGGATCCCCCAAGAAGAGCTGGAGGAAGTGGCTGGGGAGAGGGAAGTCTGGGCTTCCCTGCTTAGGCGGGAGAAGATGGATGGATGAAAAAAAAATTGAAAAAAGTATGTAAAAAAAAAAAAAAAAAAAAAAGTTCTACATTGTCATTATGGGGAATTGTGTGTACGATTTTAAGCAAAAAAAAATATTTATTACATTTGGGAATAAAACTGTAACATAACAAAATGTGGAAAAACAGAAGCGCTGTGAATATTTTCTGGATGCACTGTAGACTCGACATGGAAGCGCTAAAAACTACAACATGGCTGGCAAGAAAAAGACACAGTAGAGTCACGTAAATAAAAAAGCTGACAAAATGCAGTATACTGAAGAGACGGTGAGATAGCGGCCTGAAAGTGGTCTGTGAAACAATCTATGCAACATTGCGACCAAAGAACGACCATAACATATGTAGGCCACAAGAAAGTGTATTAAATGCAGGGGAAAAAAATCATTAATACCCTTTGAACAAAAAACATCAGGATCTGCTATTTGCCCCGCTCTTAGGATGATCTTAATCTACAAAACCCAAAACCAGTTAAGTTGGCGTGTTGTTTAATTTGTAAATAAAAACAGAATACAATGATTTGCAAATCCTTTTCAACTAACAGTATATTCATTTGAATAGAATGCAAAGACAAGATATTTAATGTTCGAACAGAGAAACGAAATTCTTTTTTGCAAATCATCATTAATTTAGCATTTAATGGCAGCAACACATTGCAAAAAAGTTGGCACAGGGGCATTCTTGGAAACTGAGGAGACCAATTGTTGAAGCTTTTCAGGTGGATTTTTTTTCCCATTCTTGCTTGATGTACAGCTTAAGTTGTAGTATTTTAGGCTTCAGATTGCGCCATACATTTTCAAAGGGAGACAGGTCTGGACTACAGGCAGGCCAGTCTACTACCCACACTCTTTTACTATGAAGCCATGCTGTTGTACCACGTGGCCTGGCATTGTCTTGCTGAAATAAGCAGGGACGTCCATGATAACGTTGCTTGGATGGCAACATATGTTGCTCAAAAACCTGTATGTACCTTTCAGTATTAATGGTGCCTTCACAGATGTGTAAATTACCCATGCCTTGGGCACGAATACACCCTCATATAATGACAGATGCTGGCTTTTGTACTTTCCGCCCATAACAATCCGGATGGTTCTTTTCCTGTTTGTTCCGGAGGACACAAAGTCCACAGTTTCTAAAACCAATTTCGACTCGTCAGACCTCTTTTCCACTTTGCATCAGTCCATCTCAGATGAGCTCGGGCCAAGCAAAATCTGCGTCGTTTCTGGGTGTTGTTGATAAGCATAGTAGAGCTTTTACACACTGTCGCTTTTTGATGCAGTATTGCCTGTGGGATCGAAAGGCCGTAATATCATCGCTTACGTCCAGTAATTTCTCCAGATTCTCTGAACCTTTTGATGATATTAGGGACCATAAATAGTGAAATCCCTGAATTCCTTACAATAGCTCATTAGTAAGGCAGCGGGGGAGTAGCTCATCGCCCTTTGGCTGAGAGTTTTTTTTTTAAATCGATATGAACATTCACCTCACTGTGACAGCGCAACGCAGCCAGACTGCAAAAGCTTGCGAACAGATGCATCCAAAAATGTGTGCAAGCTCATGCAAAATGCATGAACCTTATAATTTGACGCTTTAGCATTGTTTGACACAAGTATCAAACATTATAACGAGTCAGAAAAGACGAAATTCATCATTGGTCCCCCTTATACTTATCTGCATACATTCTCAAGATACTTTGTTTTCACTAAAAACTTTTTGCATAGTATGACTATTTGGAGCTACTTGAGGTGCACCAATAAGAAAAGGATAATAAGTACCAGACACTTCCTGTTTGTCAGCCCACCCATTTTGTCATAATGGTCTGATTACAATTTAACTCAAACAGCTGTAGAAGTTATCCCAGAGCAACCCCTTCTTTTAATGTTAAGGATATAGAAGATTTCTTCTTCATTGTGTTGCGCAGCCTAATCCCTTTCTGCACACTAAAAATATGCACTTCACCATTTACAAGCCAGTAAACTTTACGCAGTTAGCTTCATTTTGGAAAATAACCATTCTAGAGAAATAGCTAGGGACAAACCCTTGATACTTACCACTTGAACTTGTCCATCCTCGCCAATATGATGGAACTGGACCTGCTGATTGGCCAACGCATAGTGCAACGTCTGCTGGGTGGCTGTTTCTATGTGGGTGGCTTCTTCTGCGAGGCCTCCCTCTGATTCAGAGCAGAAACACTACATTACAAGGGTGTTTGTGTGCTCAGTGGGGGTGGGTCAAGAATTAAGTGGACCTGATTTAAGTACACACGAGCATATACAGTACTGTATATTAGATGCTTCCTTTCCCACTTGAGGCAAAATCATCTAAAGAATTGGCAACACAAACCATTTTAAACTTTTATAAAACACTCGGCCATCTGTGAACAAGGCTGTGTTTATACTGTGCATGTGCATCAGACATTTACAAACAGGGATTCTTGATCTTGTCATCCAAACTCCAGGCCTCAGTCTAAACACTCCACCAAAAGTCTGACACCCTTGCTGGATCTGTGACATGACCCAAGACAATGTTACACAAGTTAACATATAAAAAGACAGGGATCACAGTAACTGAAGTCTGCCAACCAGCTATAAAATAAACACAATCATACCTACTCTTTAATACAAATGGAAACAATTAAAGAGCATTTGATATCAGAAATGAATGAAGGTCATTACAGTAGTTCATAAAAAAACAAGTTTTCAGGTTCAGTGCCAAGAGTCAATATTAATATTCGGGGAATAAATATGTTTAAAACAGGAAGGGCAGCACTGTGAAGAATGTAGTCTGCCTCAGTAAAAAGGTTTGCGGCTAGGAGACCCAGAGAGTAACAAGCGGTAGAAAATGGATTAAAAAGGACAGATTTTAAAAAATAGTAATAGAAAAAAAAGTATATATATATATATATATATATATATATATATATATATATATATATATATATATATATATATATATACACTTTTTTTTTTTTTTTTAAACTGGAGACTTCCTTCAGGCCGGAATTTGGACTCTGGTGGGCTGTATCCGGCCCGCGGGTCGTGGTTTGGGGAACACTGGTCCATATGTTTCAGTTATGAGATAAAACTAGTAACCGGTAGTGGGTATGTGTGCCCCTGTGACCCTGAACAGAATGATGAGCAAAGAAAATGGATGAACAAATCCATAAGAAATCCATTTGTGTTTTTTTCCCGTCAAAGGTCTCCCATTTTTCATTATTATGGTAATAGATTGATAAAAGTAAATAACCTGTACTACTGCAGTTTGCCAGAAGAGGAAGCGTTTCCAGAGGACGTGTGGAAACATTCTGCTTTACTGCTACTTTTTGCTAGAATGGTGTTGAATTGCCTCTTTTCATTTAATATTTAATTGGATTAGAGGGTGAATCATGTCAGCATATTTTGTGCATGTGTCATTAAAAAACTGCAATATATGTATTTTGATTTTTAAAGCATGTGTGGCCTGAAAATACATGGCCTCACCAACTACCCCTAGTGTGTGCTCACAGGATATTTGGGTTTCCTCTGCAGTCCTACTTTCCCTCAATAGAGGTGAGAGGTGATGTTTTACGGGGAGTGGAGGAGAGCATGCATTGTGTGCTGATTGCAACCACCTGCAACATCACTCACTGTATGTGAAACTTCCTAAAATAACTCTATAGTAAGTGTATAATATACAATTAATGAATAAAGGTGGAACTGTAGGAGAAAAAATTAAGCATTTTAATCATTTGGTGAAATGTATCTAACAATTACCCAAGTAAGCAGTTGGTATTTTTTTTTTTGTCCTGTCCACCTTCTCAGGCAAATCATATAGTTGATGTTGATGCCTATATCGGCTGTACAAATTTAGTTTACAAAAGGATCTCTTTGTTAAAGGTAAATCATTTTCAATATGTGTGAAGTCAAGTGGATTATATTCATATAGCACTTTATCTCTAGTGACTCAAATCGCTTAACATGGTGAAATCCAATATCTAAGTTACATTTAAACCAGTGTGGGTGGGTGGCACTGGGAGAAGATGGGTAAAGTGTCTTGGCCAAGGACACAACAGCAGTGACTAGGATGGCGGAAGCTGGGATCGAACCTGGAACCCTCAAGTTGCTGGCACGGCCGCTCTACCAACCGAGCTATACCGCATCATATTTGTATATACATATGCTCTCCCTTAGAGATAGGGTGAGAAGCTCTGCCATCCGGGAGGGACTCAAAGTAAAGCCGCTGCTCCTCCACATCGAGAGGAGCCAGATGAGGTGGTTCGGGCATCTGGTCAGGATGCCACCCGAACGCCTCCCTAGGGAGGTGTTTAGGGCACGTCCAACCGGTAGGAGGCCACGGGGAAGACCCAGGACACGTTGGGAAGACTATGTCTCCCGGCTGGCCTGGGAACGCCTCGGGATCCCCCGGGAAGAGCTAGACGAAGTGGCTGGGGAGAGGGAAGTCTGGGTTTCCCTGATTAGGCTGTTGCCCCCGCGACCCGACCTCGGATAAGCGGAAGATGATGGATGGATGGATGGATATGTACAAATATGATGGTACAAGAGGTGGCAAAGAAGCAATTAGTGAAATAAATAATAAAACAGAAATGACAATGAGTATTATTACACTACAAATGGAGCAATACAAATACCATATGTACGTAATGATAAATAGAGATACAAAAGAAAGCAGAAAAATGGAGGGGAAGAAAGAGAAGCCAGCTATATTAACCTTGTAGATTGTTATAGTAACAATAGGTTAAGCTTTGTCAGTGTGCCATGTGTTACCCAGTTTACCCTAGGGCAGGGGTCGGGAACCTTTTTGGCTGAGAGAGCCAAGAATCCAAATATTTTAAAATGTATTTCCGTAAGAGCCATATAACATTTTGTTCAACACTGAACAACTAAATGTGTGCATTTTTAAGTAAGACCAACATTTCTAGAGTATAATAGGTCTCTTATTCTTTGTAATAACATTGTTATTCTGAAGCTAACTGTGGAAGGAGCGTGGCCTGGGGGCCTGCAGCGAAGCGGGGTGTTGCCAGGATCGGCCTCGAAATCAGCGACAGATGCGTAGATGGCCCACCTTTGCCTTGTTATCTAATCACCTGTCGCTCTGTTATAAGCAGCAGCCAGGAGGAGAGACGGGGTTGGGGCTGGAGCCAGAGCGCGAGCGAGAACGAAAGAGGAAAAGACAATTCCTAGGAAGCAACTGAGAGACTTATTGAAAAATAAAACAATATTGTAACCCTGAAACCGGCTCTCATGTCAGTGCTTGGTGGTCTGAAGAACCCCCAGGAGGGCAAGCCCCACACTAACCAATAATAAATACATAACTTCTTACCATTAACGCAACTTCTTGAACAGGTGCGGTAGAAAACGGATGGATGGATTCAAAATGCAAGAGAATTTTTTATATTTTGAGCGTTATTTTTAACACTGTGATTACAAGTGGAATTATTCATTACTTATCGTGTTACGCAATGTCAGCTCAGATTTATCCGAGAGCCAGATGCAGTCATCAAAAGAGCCACATCTGGCTCTAGAACCATAGGTTCCCTACCCCTGCCCTAGGGTAACGACATTAATTTATGTTTGATGAAACACGATTATATGCATGAGTGTATGCATGTATATGTACTTGTATATGTACAGTGTGTGTATGTATGTTTGTACAGTGAATGCATATGTACAGTATGTATATATGTATGTTTGTACAGTGAATGTATATGTACATGTATGTGTATATGTATGTTTGTACAATGAATGTGCGTGGTGATGTACAAACTTTGAGTATGTAGGTATGTACTGTATTTGTGCAGAATGAGTGATCGCAAAGAAAAAGTGTGAAACTTTTTGGCCCTGTTTAAAGAACCACATTATATGTACATTACCTGAGCCTGAAACATGAGGCGTACGTTTAGAGAAGCTCTTGACGGCCAGACTCTGACCCCGCTGCTTGCGTCTCCAGGCAGTGCGACATTTTGAGTCAATGCTTTGCTTGATGCGATACCAGTCTGACTCTGAGATTTCAAATTTGTGGAACAAGTGGCCTGCGGAGAAGCGAAAGAAGTCTGAGGTCATTTTAAACTGCTTACACATTAGAATATTCTTATTGAATGCGGAAATGAATTTAATAGCTGCAATCTGAAATTACTTTGTGACAGCATCACAAATAAAAGGCACTAGAATACACAAAGCAAATGATACAACGAGATGCACAAAAAAGTAATTTGATTAGTAAAAGGAAATGTAACCACTTGATGAAGGAGCGCAACGGCTGTCTTGTGAAGCCCAATTAACTGATCAAGTAATTTACAACTCAATTCTACACAAATGCATCACTCAGCCAAAGCCAAGGGTAGAAAAATGAGAGGGGGGAAACAGGGTTATCTGCAGACATGTAATTTGGGAGAAGGCTACCCTTCCACACTCAATGGGACAAGTACAAACAGGAAAAACAAGTGTTCTTTCTTTCCTTTTCTTTTGAGGAATTAAGTGATTCATTCAACCGGCTATGCTTCAGTTCCAATGCAGTCTTGTATCCCCTCACTAATCTGATTTGGACTCTATATGCGTGTGCAAAATACACTATGTAGCTACAGGACAGAAACAGCAATCAAAGAGCCTAGTGAATTAAGAGTGTCTCTTCTTGGATCATTCTTCCAGACATGTGCTTGTCATTTAAAGTCTGGTATGTTATAAAATGTGTTGCACATTAACGCTTGTGTGCAATGATGAATGTATGTTGTTGTAACCCACCATGGGAATTTCTGTGTTCTATTCAATTCTGCTTTGTAATGGCAGGAGATAAAATAGGGGAAGTTTTCAGAGTTCATATATGGATTCAAGGGGCAAGGAGTTAATCCCTAGGCGACTTAAGGTTTACACATATTACTTTGACATATAGTACAGTAAGCTCTATATTTATCATGCAATAGTCATGTGGAGTTAAAAAAGGTTTGCAATTGGGTCACTGTAAAGTCTTCAAATAGTAGCACAAGCATATCTTCTAAGATGAGGAAAATGTAAAAAGTTACATTGGACTCACATCGAATGCCATAAATCATGAGTGGATCCAGCTGCTTCTTGCCATGTTTGCCTTGACCAGACAGATTAGACATGGCCTGGACCTCCCGATGGAAAAGGTAGTCCAGCAGTGTCAAAGCCATTTTTTCTGCTGTGCGGCAGTTTGAGGTGATATGGAGCATGTCAGCTGGCGAGACTGGGCAGCGAACCCGCATCTCTGGGTTCGTCTCATCACCTAACCATGTGCCCCCAGGGTAGTCATCTGAAACCATATAAACACTTTTTCAAACTCAAGATTTACTGTGTGAACTACTTCAGTCATTCAGGGTGGAAAATTTTAATCCTTCCACTGTATTAATGACAAACATCTTTACTGATAAACTGCAAAGCGCGTAATACAACAGCACTCCCATCTGGCAAAATAGGGGAAGTGCGAGAATTGAAAAGCAAATTGTTTCACCCTGGTAAAAACAACAACATTGAGAGCCACAAAGTGTTTTGAATAAAAGACACAGTTTATAAACTTTTAACATAAATATGATTTAAAATTTTATGGATAATAGTCTACATGTGAAGACCACCTATCACAAATGGTGCATTATGCACAAGCAACTAAGTAAATCTACTGAAATTATGAATGCAGTGTTACTCAAAGAGAGACAGGAGTCAATGTCCATATTTTATCCTCTAGTGATTAATAACATTAAAAGAAGTGTACACAGCAAGCGCCCAATCTTAAAGCAAACATTTGCAATCTTCAATCTCTCAAATAGCACCGCATCAAGAACTATCATTCATCTGTGGAGCTGGGGCTCAAGATTACTTTGACAAAACAGTTGACTAGAACTAGAATTAGAAGTTGTAGCTACAAATGCCAGGTAAAACACGGCTGAATCCAGATGTCCTGTCAACTACTGCCCGTCCTCTGAGACATCTGATCCCCTCACAAAGGAAACATATTTTGTTGTGAAACCAATCACTATTATAGGTCTTTCTAAAAAGGATGAGAGCCAAAAAAAAGAAAATAACCATGTGGCTGTTACCAACAGGCCCAGAAGTCAGTTGTATCAGTGCATGTGCTTTCGATATAGTGCCAGGTATAGGTGTAGGAGACAGATAAAATGTAACAAACTATTCACTTTAATAATACCTGACCGTTTTCTGGTTTGTGATCTTATGTATATTTACTAACATTATAGGTATAATGAAATGAAAAGCAATGCTTTGTGTATGGATAATAAACAAGGATGTTATGGTAGAACTAACAGAGGATTCATATATAATCATTACAGTACATATTTAAGAGCTACCTATATTTAGTGTATGCAATCCAGGAGATTTGATTTAATGAAAAGATGGGATATTTACGACAAACTAATAAATGGGAGAACCAGAGTACATAAGGACAAGATACGGTCGCATCTTGGGGGAAACGAGAGACTTGACAGCTATGTGTAATGACCCGAAACTTATGAGTTTTAGAATTTCAGAATGTATGTGAAGCTGTAAACATGCACAGGCTGAGTCCTGATTGGTTATTGGATGGATGAGAGATGAGTGAAGATGGCTGCAAATATGTGGATGTGCTTTTCATTGTTATTACGGAATGTGCGGCCAAAAATAACCTGTTCCAGTAATAAAAAGATTATTGATCAATCATGTCTGAGTCCTCGTCATCCTTTAAATTTCCAGGGAAAGGCTTCAGTATTTTATATTAGTGGTATAACTGTACAGGATTCCGGCTCTGTTTTGCTACATTTTTTGGGTGTTAAGGGAGAAACCTTTATTCCTCTTAACGTTTTTTCTTAATTGTGCTTGTCAGCAAACACTGCATTCTGAAGTAAACAAAGAATCACTGATCTAAAGACTTTTATTTAAAGTTAATAGTTACTCAACAATGCTTTTCAATCAATCAATGACATTGATTGAACAATGCTTTTAAATGGTTAATTGCCACTTACCAATGGTTTGGCTTTAAGACGCACCATCTCTTCTTAATGGTGACCCAAATTGCACTTTTTTTTCTTCACTTAAAATAGCTTATAGTTAATAAAACACATTAAAGTGAAGTTTGAATTTGAGCTACAGTAGTTCAAAATATTGTCTGCCATCACAAAAAAAAATGTTTAATAATTTCAGGAACAATATTTTTTTATCCAAAGAGTCAACAATTATTTGAACAACAAGTGTGAGTATTTCTTTGTTTATTCGTACATGCTAAATCTGACGAGTTAAATTAGAGCAAACAAATAAACACAAAGTCTAATCCAAAAGTATTTAACTAAAAAAAAATATTTTTCTTCTGATTAACTCAGTAGGGAAGTGTATTTTCCCAGTAAAGTCAACGGTGTCTGCAGTCCACATTGTGGGCGGAATAATCCTATGCAACAGTTGATCTGCCTGAAAACGGTGAGACGACATCTCTCTCGAGGTGCAATTGAATGAAGCTTCTTTTTTTCAAATTTATCTTTCAACTTCTATGCTAGTGCTGGTCATTTTTCCTTTTTCTCCGGGGCTCCAATTACAACAATATGATAGGGACGAGGCACGGAGATTGAAGATTACATTGTGGGGAAGGCTTTTTGTGACCCTGTACAGGCACATCCCTGCAAACACACAAGTGTGGTTCATAAAGCGCATTGTCCGGTGCAGGCTGGACTCATTTTACCGCCTACCGTTGCATCCCTATTTAATATCCACACAAAAATATTACAATCTGGGAAATGTGTAACTTTACCAGGCATGATAGTGGACAAAGGAAATGTATGTGGGTCTCCTGCAGAATCCAATTGACAGCTCTGACATTTGAATTTCTTTAGGCTCGTCTAGAGTGAAAAGTCTTACCCTCAGAGTTGAGTGTGATGAGCGTGACATTCTGTCCATTTTGTGCATTGTTCGGATTTCCTCCATTGGAAACAGAGTCACTGGCCTCTGAGCCGCTATCCTGCTCCTCCTGACTCTCCTCTGGGGCTGGCACTTTCACCAGAATTGTGTTTTGTCGCTTCTTTGCCACTGTGCTGCAAAGTAAACCCAATACAGAAGGACAAAAATGCATATTGTTATAGAAGGACAAACATGCATATTGTTATTAACAGTGGCCAAATTAGGTATGGGGATTCACAACGGTTCGTGAGTGTGATGATGACCACAGAACAGGAAATGTATCATGGCATAAAATGGTGCACATGTCTGTCCTGGCTGCTCATAACGATATGGCTAAAGCGACGATAAAAGTTCGGAAAAAAGATTATGGAATCTAGAGAGTAACTTCCGCTCTGTTTAGTCTTTATAGGAAGAGTCTCACCTACCAAGTATACACATTAAACCTCCCCTAAAAATGATTAGTTATTATGCAACTCGTTTTAGGTTGTTGCAGTACCGCAGTCAACTCGCCTTGAAAAAGCCTACATTTCTGTCTTGATATGACAGCAAGTTGTGTGTTTTACTGGTTAGTTTCTGGTAAAATACAATTGAAAAATTATCGAAGCTCTCAAAAGATGGCCAGGACTGACAACAGCAAAACTGCTTCTTCACAAAAAATAATTTACCAGCAGGCTTGAATGCAGCAAGAGAGTAAAAGCAACTCACTTGCTGAGCAGATTTTCCAATGAAGGGTCTTCTTGCTTCAGGGGTTCACTGCCCACAATCACATTTGTTTGAGGAACAACACTGAGGGGAATGCGAGAGACAAGCATTCAATTAATGATACATTTGACTTACATTTAAGTAAGCTCCTTTTCTAACAATCATATTTATCCTGGTCAATTTTTACTCTAACGCATGGATCCCAGGGATGACTTTTTGACTCAGAGGCAACATAAGATCATAAGAATAATTAATTGGTCTGAAATCTACAAGCACATGATTCTTACCACCGCACTTTGTTCCAGGTTTGAGTGGCCCCCTGAGGTGACCCTGCAACCATTGGAACCTGGATAGGATTTTTTGCATAATTCATTATGCTATCCAATCTTTGTGTTAGAGCCTTGCAAGTGGTGTCCACAGACTGCAGCTTGGATTCAATCACTTCCAATCGCTGGTTGACCGATGTTGTGAATGAGACCATCATATTCTGGCAAGAAAGTTTTTCAAATATGTGAGCGAATGCCTCCCAAAGTGTCATATTGTAGAAATAAAAAGGTTTAGGATTACATCCAAGGGAGAAAAGCTTATATACCTTAATATAAGATATGTCCTGGTTGTTGTCATAGTTTTCCTGACTGTTGCTGAATTTTCTCTTTTTCTTCTGAGGATTCTCTTCATTTTGTCCATTATTGTCCAGCATGTCTGCTATGACACAAGTACACACACTTTAGCCAAACAGGGGTAAGACCGATGTTTATATGACATCTTTTAACATAAAATAACATAAAACTTTTGTGATTCTGCCATTGATTCTCACCTGCAGGGCCCTCCGGGCTTAAGTCCTCCACTGTTATATGCACAATTTCCTCCAGTTCCTCTTCTGACATAGCTCAGATCTAGAATAAGTGAAACCTCTCCCTTTACTACACTTTTATAAATAAGATATTGAAAATGATACCTTTTTTTAAATATATATTTTCAGTATTCCAGGAAACTTCTAGTTGGTGTATTAGGCACAGTAATTGAGGAGGAAGTGGGGGAACTGATTAATTTAATATACAGTGTATTAAAGCATTTGTAATTAACACAAACTGTTGAGTTTCATATAAAATATGCTTACATTTCCTGATGTTTATTTAAATAAATTGTACTCTCACACACAAAATACAGTATATTTGTATTAAAGTGGAAAGTGCCCATCTTAAGGAAAGTTCGAGGAAAAATGTTGATAAATGTACTACTCCTATACATTAGGCTTGTTTTTTTGTGCATTAATATTAATCAGACATGCACCTTGGGAGTGTCTGATGGAACATACGGTAAATCTCTCACATGTATGTACATTGGGGCCATTTCCGGGATCTTTCTTCATGCACTGGCACAGCATTGACAATATTGTACAAAACCCAAAACCAGTGAAGTTGGCACATTATGTAAATTGTAAATAAGAACAGAATTTAATGAATTGCAAAATCTTTTTAACCTACATTCAATTGAATACACTGCAAAGACAAGATATTTAATGTTCGAACTGGTAAACTTATTTGTTATTTTTTGCAAATACTAGCTCATTTGGCATTTGATGCCTGCAATATGTTTAATAAAAGCTTACACAAGTGGCCAAAAAGACTGACAAATGTGAGGAATGCTCATCATACTTATTTGGAACAGATTGGTGCCACGATTGGGTGTAAAAGCAGCTTCCATGAAATGCTCAGTAATTTACAAACAAGGATGGGGCGAGGGTCCAACAGTTAAAGAACAACATTTCTCAACATTGCAAGGGATTTAGGATTTCACCATCTAGGGTCCGTAGTATCATCCAAAGGTTCGCACAATCTGGAGAAATCACTGCACGTAAGAGGCAAGGCCAAAAAACAACATTGAATGCCCGTGACCTTCGATCCCTCAGGCAATACTGCATCAAAAACCGACATCAGTGTGTAAAGGATATAACTACAGTACATGGGCTCAGGAAGACATCGGAAAACATCTGTCAGTAAGTCACGGGAGCTGGTCATTGACTTTGGGAGGTCGAGTCCACGGTCACAACCTATTGTGATCGAGGGAGTTGAGGTACAGACCGTGGACTCATTCAAGTACCTCGGGGTTTGGGTGGACAATAAGCTGGACTGAACTGTTAACACGGACCGCCAGTACAAGAAAGGACAGAGCAGGCTGTACTTCCTCAGGAGACTGCACTCCTTCAACATTTGTCGAAAACTCCTGTGGATGTACTACCAGTCTGTGGTTGCCAGTGTTCTGTTCTACATGGTAGTGTGCTGGGGGGGGGCAGTACATCTAAGAAGGACAGCTCCAGACTTGAGAAACTGATCAAGCGGGCCGGTTCTACAATCGGAATGAAACTGGACTCACTGGTGACGGTGGCAGAGAAGAGGACTGTTGACAAACTAGTGAGCATCCTGGATGATGCCAGTCACCCTCTGCATAGCGTTATCAGTACCCAGAGGAGCCTGTTCAGTGCTAGACTGCTTCATCCCAAGTGCAGGACTAATAGACTCAAAAACTCCTTTGTCCCACACGCCATTAGACTGTACAACTCCTCTCTGGGGCGGGGGTTGGGGGGTACAAGGATGACAGGGGATACAAAACAATAACAGTGCGATACGTTTTCATAACATGGTCACTACTGCCTACTTTCTCTTTTTATATTCTTATTTTACTATTATATTTTTATTCCCATTGTTGCTTTTTATTTTTTATTCTTATTGTAATATTTCTCTATTTTGTTTCCATTTAAACCCCCATTATTTACTTTTTTCTTAAAATTGATCTAGACTCTGTACACAGCTGCTGGAATTTTAATTTTCCTGAAGGAATCAATAAAGTACTATCTATCTATCTATCTATCTGTCTGTCGCTACATCTGTAAGGGCAAGTTAAAACTCTAATATGCAAAGCGAAAGCCAATTATCAACAACACCCAGAAACGTTGTCAGCTTCGCAGAGCCCGAGCTCATCTAAGATGGACTGATGCAAAGCGGAAAAGTGTTCTGTGGTGTGACTAGTCCCCAGTTCACAATTTTTTTGGAAACTGTGGACGTTGTGTCCTCCAGACCAAAGAGGAAAAGAACCATCCGGACTGTTATAGGCGCAAAGTTCAAAAGCCAGCATCTGTGATGGTATGGGGATGTATTAGTGCCCAAAGCACCATTAATGCTGAAAGGTACATACAGGTTTTGGAGCAAAATATGTTGCCATCAAAACAACGTCTTTTTCATGAACGTCCCTGCTTATTTCAGCAAGACAATGCTTAGCCACATTCTACACAGTTTACAACAGCGTGGCTTCGTAGTAAAAGGTACTACACTGGCCTACCTGTAGTGCAGACCTGTCTCCCATTGAAAATGTGTGGCGCATTATAAAGCAAAATACAACAACGGAGACCCCAGACTGTTGAATAACTGCTGTACATCAAGCAAGAACGGCAAATAATTCCACCTGAAAAGCTTCAAAATTTGGTCTCCTCAGTTCCCAAACGTTCACTGAGTGTTGTTCAAAGGAAAGGCCATGCAACAGAGTGGTAAAAATGCCCCTGTGCAAACTTTTTTGCAATGTGTTGCTGTCGTTAGATTGTAAGTTAATGATTATTTGCAAAAAAAAAAAAAATGTGTTTCTCGGTTTGAACATTAGATACCTTGTGTTTGCATTATATTCAATTGAATATCAGTGGATTGGCAAATCACTGTATTCTGTTTTTAGTTACAAGTTACACAAGGTGCCAACTTCACTAGTTTGGGGTTTTGTACGTTACCTCTATCACATGACACACATGCTTAGTCAAAAGTAATTATAAAAACCGTCAGCATGACATTATGAGAATTGCATTAACAATGAAAGCGGTAGAAAAAAGGGTAGATATTATTTATATAACAGCCAAGAAATCAGCACCACTAAATTTTACAACATCGAAGTCAAACTCAAGGCCCGGAGCCAGTTCTGGCCTGCTACATCATTTTATGTGGCCCGCGAAAGACAGAAAAAAATATTTTTTTTTTTACTAAATGCATTCGTTCTTTCCATTTCGACAGAAAAAAAATGCATATTATAAACTTTAATAACTGATCATGTAGGGCTGGGCGATATATCGATATATATGCGATATATCAGGGGTTTGTCTGTAGAAAATGACTATATCGAGATATTCGAGTATACGTTCTCACACAGTTGTTTTTGGCTGCGAGCATTGCACTGCAGGCTCTTCCCACTCCTTGTGTCTCGTCAGACAGCAAGCGCACAAACTTATACATGTAACATACGTATATATGCCCTCGCGGAGCAGAGAGGTAGCAGACTAGGTAACGTTAGCTGTGATGCTAGCGAAGCCGTGCGAGTTGTAACACGAGAGAAAGATGCGAATGAAGGAAATATTAATTCCCAAGAAAAACAGCAGGGGTCCATCGTCTGGCGGTGGTTCTGCTTCAAGCGGGAAGATGTCGAAGAGACAACTTTAATTTGTCAAGTGTGGCACAAGCGTTGCTACCAGAAGTAGCATTAATGCTAATATGTAGCATCATATGAAGTCACCTGCTAATAACTTTAATAAATACAGTTTTGGTCAATTGACTTAGTTGTGATTTCCTTCTCTGCATGACAGTTTAAAATGAGCATATATTAATGCGGTATGTACAAGAAAGTTTTAATGTAAACACATACAGTTGTGATCAAAATTATTCAACCCCCACACAATTTTGGTGTTTTAGCAAGTTGGACATTTATTCCGTATTTTGTTTATAGTCATATCAAATAAAGATGTGTCAAATAGACAAATGCAACTTAAATTGTAACACTGTATTTTACAAAATACCGAAAAAATACATTTTTCTTAATATTTCATTGACAAAATTATTCAACCCTCTAGTTACATGCATCTTAAGTACTTAGTAGAACACCCTTTAGCAGTAATTTCATCCTTCAAATGTGATACATAACCGGACACAAGCTTCCTGCAACGATCTACAGGTATTTTAGCCCATTCCTCTTGGGCAAAGGCCTCCAGTTCATTCATATTCTTGGACTTGTGTGCTGCAACTGCCTTCTTCAAGTCCCACTTTTCTATAGGATTTAGGTCTGGTGACTGTGAAGGCCACTCCAGAGTCTTCCAGCCCTTCTTCTGCAACCACCCTGATATTGATTTGGAGGTATGCTTGGGATCGTTGTCCTGTTGGAAGGTCCAACGTCTTCCAAGCCTCAGCTTCGTCACTGACTTCATGACATTTGCAGCTAATATATCCTGGTAGGAAATAGAATTCAGTACCTGAGGCAGAGAAACAGCCCCAGAGCATGATTGACCCCCCACCATGCTTAACAGTAGGCAAGGTGTTCTTCTCTTTGTAAGCTTCATTTTTTTCTTCTCCAGACATAACGTTGATTCATAAGCCCAAAGAGTTCCAGTTTTGTCTCATCGCTCCATAGAACAGTTTCCCAAAACCTTAGGGGTTTGTCCAGATGATTTTTGGCATACTGGAGTCTATTTTCCTTGTGCCTGGTAGTCAGAAGTGGGGTGCGCCTGGGAGTTCTGGCATGGAGGCCTTCATCTCATAGTGCGAGCCTTATTGAGTGGGACGAAACCTGCGTTCCCCCCTGTTTTTAATGTCCTGTTGTAGTTCCTCAGCTGTTTCCCGGGGGTTTTTCACCACTGTACGCTTCAAATACCGGACAGCAGTTGCACACAGCATCCTCTTTCTACCACGCCTAGGTAGTGTTTCCACTGTGTTTTTAGCTTTAAAGTTGCAAATTATGCTCCCAACTGTGTCTCTTGGAATGTGTAATGTATTTGCTATTTTTTTATATCCATATCCTTTCTTATGAAGAGAAATTACCTCTTCTCTTGACTTCTTTGACCACCCCCTTGACTTCACCATGTTGCAAATACACCATTGACCATCTACAAGAAGCTGAGCGTCACAGCCTTTTTCAATCAGTTTAATTGTTGCTCGTTATGGTTCTAATCACATCTAAAGGTGTTTTCAACACCTGGTTGAAAAGACCTTATTCAAATTCTGTTCTTAAGAGTTATGATCTTCAAGGAGTTGAATAATTTTGTCAATGAGATATTAAGAGAAATGACACTGTTTGGTATGTTACAAAAAAAATGTTGTAATTCAAGTTGCATTTGTCTATTTAATGCATCTTTATTTGATATGACTATAAACAAAATACGGAATAAATGTCCTACTTGCCAAAACACCAAAATTGTGTGGGGGTTGAATAATTTTGATCACAACTGTAGCATCATCATACTGCTGTGATTATATGTATTAGGGCTGCGAATCTTCGGGTATCCCACGATTCGATTCAATATCGATTCTTGGGGTCGCGATTCGATTATATATCGATTTTTTGATTCAACGTGGTTCTCGATTCAAAAACTATATTTTTCCGATTCAAAACGATTCTGTATTCATTCAATACATAGGATTTCAGCAGGATCTATCCCAGTCTGCTGACTGCTAGCAGAGTATACATATTTTTTTTAAAGCTTTTATAATTGTAAAGGACATTGTTTTATCAACTGATTGCAATAATGTAAATTTGTTTTAACTATTAAACAAACTAAAAATATGACTTATTTTATCTTTGTGAAAACATTGGACACAGTGTGTTGTCAAGCTTATGAGATGCGATGCGATGCAAGTGTAAGCCGCTGTGACACTATTCTATTTTTTTTAATTTTTATAAATGTCTAATGATAATGTCAATGAGGGATTTTTAATCACTGCTATGCTGAAATTTTAACTAATATTGATACTGTTGTTGGTAATATTCATTTTTGTTTCACTACTTTTGGTTTGTTCTGTGTCGTCTTTGTGTCTCCTCAAATGCTCTGTTTATTGCAGTTCTGAGTGTTGCTGGGTCAGGTTTGGTTTTGGAATTGGATTGCATTGTTATGGTATTGCTGTGTATTGGTTTGTTGGATTGATCAAAAAAGAAAAATATAAAAATCACTTTTTTTAAGAATGAGAATAGATTCTGAATCGCCAAACGTGAGAATCCCGATTCGTATTTTAATCGATTTTTTTCTCAGACCCCTAATATGTATCAAGTGTTAATTCATGGCTAAGGCAAAATATTGAGATATAAATATCACGATATGGCCTAAAACTATCGAGATATTAAAAAAGGCCATATCGCCCGGCCCTATGATCATGCCAATTATATTATATACTGTATTGCAAAACTATTTTTGTGAGATTAAAATAAATACATAAATATCTGCTTGTCATCTGTATTTATGATTTTAAAGCAAGTTATACATTAAAAAAAAGTAATCAAATGCATATGCATTTCAATAGATCATGATTAGTCACTGGTTATTACCCTCAAACAGCCATTACTGCGATGTGGCCCTCAATGAAAATTTGTTTGACACCATACACTTTACAAGAGCATTAAAGTTAAAAAGTACCAATGATTGTCACACACACTTGATGTGGCGAAATTATTCTCTGCATTTGACCCATCACCCTTGATCACCCCCTGGGTGGTGAGGGGAGCAGTGGGCAGCAGTGGTGCCGCGCCCGGGAATCATTTTTGGTGATTTAACCCCCAATTCCAACCCTTAATGCTGAGTGCCAAGCAGGGAGGTAATGGGTCCCATTGTTATAGTCTTTGGTATGACTTGGCCGGGGTTTGAACTCACGACCTACCGATCTCAGGGCAGACACTCTAACCCAGGGGTCACCAACTTTTTTGAAACCAAAAGCTACTTCTTGGGTACTGATTAATGCGAATGGCTACCAGTTTGATACACACTTAAATAAACTGCCAGAAATAGCCAATTTGCTCAATTTACCTTTATTAAATAAATCTATATATATAGAAAAAATGGGTATTTCTGTCTGCCATTCCGTCGTACATTTTTTTTTCCTTTTACAGAATGTTTTTTGTAGATAATAAATGATGAAAAAAACACTTTATTGAACGGTTTAAAAGAGGAGAAAACAGGAAAAACAATGAAAATTTTATTTTTAAACATAGTTTATCTTTAATTTCGACTCTTTAAAATTCAAAATTCAACAAAAAAAAAAGAGAAAAGAGAGCTAAATCAAATTTTTGGAAAAAAAAAAATATATATATATTAAACATCATTAGTCATTTTTCCTCATTAAGATTAATTTTAGAATTTTGATGACGTGTTTTAAATAGGTTAAAATCCAATCTGCACTTTGTTAGAATATATAACAAATTGGACCAAGCTATATTTCTAACAAAGACATATCAATATTTCTTCTAGATTTTCCAGCACAAATTTTTTTTAAATATTCAAAAGACTTTGAAATAAGATTTAAATTCGACTCTAAAGATTTTCTAAATTTGCCAGAATAATTTTTTGAATTTTAATCATATTTTGAAGAAATATTTCACAAATATTATTTGTCGAAAAAAACAGACGATAAAATGGAGAATTAAATTAAAATGTATTTATAATTCTTTACAATAAAAACAAATAATTTACTTGAACATTGATTTAAATTGTCAGGATAGAGGAAGGAATTTAAAAGGTAAAGAGGTATGTGTTTAAAAATCCTAAAATCATTTTTAAGGTTGTAGTTTTTATCTAAAATTGTCTTTCTGAAAGTTATAAGAAGCAAAGTAAAAAAATAAAATAATTTATTTAAATAAGTGAAGACCAAGTCTTTAAAATATTTTCTTGGATTTTCACATTCTATTTGAGTTTTGTCTCTCAATTAAAATTATCGAGCAAAGTGAGACCAGCTTGCTAGTAAATAAATACAATTTAAAAAACTAGAGGCAGCTCACTGCTAAGGGCTGCTATTTGAGCTATTTTTAGAACAGGCCAGCGGGCTACTCATCTGGTGCTTACGGGCTACCTGGTGCCCGCGGGCACCGTGCTGGTGACCCCTGCTCACTGATGTCTAACATGGACTCAATTTATTTATCTAGATACATGATGTAACATGTGAATATGTTGATGACACATGCTGAAATATACATTGCATGTAAACTATAAGGGTGACTGCCAGTATTATACAAGAAAATCAATGTTGGCTTGATTGAGTACACAATTTTACTAAACCGTGCAGGGGTCACCAACGCGGTGCCCGCGGGCACCAGGTAGCCTGTAAGGACCAGATGAGAAGCCCGCTGGCCTGTTCTAAAAATAGCTCAAATAGCAGCACTTACCAGTGAGCTGCCTCTATTTTTTTTTTTTATTATTTACTTACTTGCAAGCTGGTCTTGCTTTGCTCGATATTTTTAATTCTGAGAGAGACAAAATAGAATTTGAAAATCCAAGAAAAATATTTTAAAGACTTGGTCTTCACTTGTTAAAATAAATTCATTTATTTTTTTACTTTGCTTCTTATAACTTTCAGGAAGACAATTTTAGAGAAAAAATACAACCGTAAAAAATTATTTTAGGATTTTTAAACACATACCTTTTTACCTTTTAAATTCCTTCCTCTTCTTTCCTGACAATTTAAATCAATATTCAAGTAAATTATTTATTTTTATTGTAACGAATAATAAATACATGTTAATCTAATTCTTCATTTTAGCTTCTGTTTTTTCGACGAAGAATATTTGTGAAATATTTCTTCAAACTTATTATGATTAAAATTTAGAAAAAAAATTATTCTGGCAAATCTAGAAAATCTGTAGAATCAAATTTAAATCTTATTTAGAATTCTTTTGAATTTCTTTTTAAAAAATTGTTCTGGAAAATCTAGAAGAAATATTGATTTGTCTTTGTTAGAAATATAGCTTGGTCCAATTTGTTATATATTCTAACAAAGTGCAGACTGGATTTTAACCTATTTAAAACATGTCATCAAAATTCTAAAATTAATCTTAATCAGGAAAAATTACTAATAATGCTCCATAAATTATTTTTTAATTTTTTTTTTTTAAATGTTAATTAGCTTGTTTTGCCCTTCTTTTTTACGGTTGACTTTTAAATTTTAAAGAGTCAAAATTAAAGATAAACTATGTTGGCTTCACGGTGGAAGAGGGGTTAGTGCATCTGCCTCACAATACGAGGGTCCTGCAGTCCTGGGTTCAATCCCAGGCTCAGGATTTTTCTGTGTGGAGTTTGCATGTCCTCCCCGTGAATGCGTGGGTTCCCTCCTGGTACCCCGGCTTCCCCCCACCTCCAAAGACATGCACCTGGGGATAGGTTGATTGGCAACACTAAATTGGCCCTAGTGTGTGAATGTGAGTGTGAATGTTGTCTATCTGTGTTGGCCCTGTGATGAGGTGGCGACTTGTTCAGGGTGTACACCGCCTTCCGCCCAAATACAGCTGAGATAGGCTCCAGCAACCCCCGCGACCCCAAAAGGGACAAGTGGTAGAGAATAGATGGATGGACTTCTTACCATTGATGTGACTTATTGAACAGGTGCGGTTGAAAACGGATGGATGGATTAAAATGCATAACAATGTTTTATATGTTGAATGTTATTTTTAACACCGATTATCAGCGGAATTATTCATTACTAATCGTGTTAAGCAATGTCAGCGCAGATGTATATGAGAGCCAGATGCAGTCATCAAAAGAGCCACATCTGGCTCTAGAGCCATAGGTTCCATACCCCTGCTCTGGCGACTGCGTGGCTTCCTTCCGACCTCTTCCAAAGACATCCACCTGGGGATAGGTTGATTGGCAACACTAAATGGCCCTAGTGTGTGAATGTTGTCTGACTATCTGTGTTGGCCCTGCGACGAGGTTGCGACTTGTCCAGGTTGTAGCCCGCCTTCCGCCCGATTGTAGCTGAGATAGGCGTCAGCACCCCCCATGACCCCATGAGGGAATAAGCGGTAGGAAATGGATGAATGCTTAAAAAAAAAAAATGTTTCCTGTTTTCTCCTCTTTTAACCCGTTTTTTTTCATAATTTATTCTCTACAAAAAACATTCCGTAAAAGGAAAAAAAAAAGTACGGCAGAATGACGGACAGTCTTACCATTTTTTGTATGTATAGATTTATTTATTAAAAGTAAATTGAGCAAATTGGCTATTTCTGGCAATTTATTTAAGTGTGTATCAAACTGGTAGCTCTTCGCATTAATCTTTGATTGATACTTTTATTAGTAGATTGCACAGTACAGTACATATTCCGTACAATTGACCACTAAATGGTAACACCCGAATAAGTTTTTCAACTTGTTTAAGTCGGGGTCCACGTTAATCAATTCGTGGTACAAATATATACTATCAACATAATACAGTCATCACACAAGTTAATCATCATAGTATGTACATTGAATTATTTACATTATTTACAATCCGGGGGGTGGGATGAGGAGCTTTGGTTGATATCAGAACTTCAGTCATCAACAGAGAAATATGGACATTGAAACAGTGTAGGTCTTATTTAGTAGGATATGTACAGCCAGCAGAGAACGTAGTGAGTTTACATAGCATAAGAACAAGCATATACATTAGAAGTACATTTGAGTTGTTTATAATCCGGGGAGATGGGATGTGAATGGAGGAGGGTATTAGTAAAGTGTTGAAGTTGCCTGGAGGTGTTGTTTTAGAGCGGTTTTGAAGGAATATAGAGATGCACTTACTTTTATACCTGTTGGGAGTGCATTCCACATTGATGTGGCATAGAAAGAGAATGAGTTAAGACCTTTGTTAGATCGAAATCTGGGTTTAACGTGGTTTGTGGAGCTCCCCCTGGTGTTGTGGTTATGGCGGTCATTTACGTTAAGGAAGTAATTGGACATGTACTTCGGTATCAAGGAGGTGTAGCGGATTTTATAGACTAGGCTCAGTGCAAGTTGTTTTACTCTGTCCTCCACCCTGAGCCAGCCCACTTTGGAGAAGTGGGTTGGATTGAGGTGTGATCTGGGGTGGAGGTCCAAAAGTAACCGGATTATCTTATTCTGGGATGTTTGGAGTCTAGATTTGAGGGTTTTGGAGGTGCTGGGGTACCAGGAGGTGCAAGCGTAATCGAAGAAGGGTTGAATGAGAGTTCCCGCTAGAATCCTCAAGGTGCTTTTGTTGACCAGAGAGGAGATTCTGTAGAGGAATCTCGTTCTTTAGTTGACCCTTTTGATCACCTTGGTTGCCATTTTATCACAATCAGTACCCAATAAGTAGCTCTTGGTTTCAAAAAGGTTGGTGACCCCTGACTAAAGGTAAGGGGAATTAGGTTGACTTAGTAAAACGGTTTGAATTGTGTAAAATAGTCTTATATCATGTCATGCTATTTACATTTAAGCGCAGTCTCCATAGCCTTGATTAAAATGAAAGACGTTGATAGCCAGGAACTACCAAACCTCACCTGATTTTTAAAAAAATTTTTATTATTATGTAAGCATCACTATTAACTCGGATAAACGGCGTTTATTTGATACAATGTACCGAAATGCTAGCTAGCGTTAGCTTAGCATGCCTGATATTGTCACAGCTAATGCAAAGAGTCGCGGTAAAAGCTAGTCTGGTGTTAGCATGCTAACTGGGCCTAAAGGCCATGAAAATATCGCAAGCATATTTGTAAACCTTAGAGGAAAAATAACTGTACGCTTTGTTTTAAAATGGATTATTTCCCCTCTACTGGCGAACAAGTAGTTCGCAGGCGAAGACGGGCTTATATTACCGTGTGAATGATGAATTCTCGTGTTGTTTGTCGAAGGTACGATAACGGCGTCGTTCCTCGCGAGAGATGAGACGGCTGCGGGCCGGGCCTAGTGCGCATGCTCATAGATACGTTCAGGGACTCGAAGGGAGAAGGGGAAAGGGCGGCTACCTGATTGTGACCTGTGCCAAAGGATGAAGTATCACACAAGTCTACAGCGTTCTAAACAGACAAATGTTTTCATGATTTCAACAAATCCTCACTCAAAGTGTAAAGACGTGCACAAGTTGTCCATAACATTCGAAACCACAGCTGTATATGTGATGCAATTAGTTGAAAGTCCACTAGGTGGCTATGAAGGTTAAAGGCCTACTGAAACCCACTACTACCCACCACGCAGTCTGATAGTTTATATATTGAAGTATTATCAGTATGGCATCCAAGCACATATCACTACATATATCAATGATGAAATATTAACATTGCAACACATGTCAATACGGCCTTTTTAGTTCACTAAATTACAATTTTAAATTTCCCAGGAGTTTCGTCTTGAAAACGTCGTGAAATGATGACGTGTACGCAAGACGTCACGGGTTTTTAGCAAGTATGAGCGCTGCGCACACACACAGCTAAAAGTCGTCTGCTTTAACGGCATAATTACACAGTATTTCGGACATCTAAATAAATAATAAATGGGTTGTACTTGTATAGCGCTTTTCTACCTTCAAGGTACTCAAAGCGCTTTGACACTACTTCCACATTTACCCATTCACACACACATTCACACACTGATGGAGGGAGCTGCCATGCAAGGCGCCAACCAGCACCCATCAGGAGCAAGGGTGAAGTGTCTTGCTCAGGACACAACGGACGTGACGAGGTTGGTACTAGGTGGGGATTGAACCAGGGACGCTCGGGTTGCGCACGGCCACTCTCCCACTGCGCCACGCCGTCTGTGTTGCTGAATCTTTTGCAATGTGTTCAATTAATATTGGAGAAGTCACTGTAGAAAGATGGAGTTGGGAAGCTTTAGCCACACAAACACACGGTGATTCCTTGTTTAAAATTCCTGGAGGTGAAACTTTACTATGGATCAGAGCGGTCAAGCAAACATGAATCACGACGAAATGTGAACCTGCAGTATTCGGTGAGAAAATTGTGGTAAAAAGTCGCTACTTACCAGAGAAAAGCTGACCTTGTGCCGTCCATAGCTGCCCTCGACTCCCCTGAGACATTGGCGTCAAGACATCCGTGGACGTACACCGACTATCAGGTACTAAATACTCACTAAAACACTAGCAACACAATAGAAAGATAAGGGATTTTCCAGAATTATCCTAGTAAATGTGTCTAAAAACATCGGCATCCGTCCCAATGCAATCGTGTTTTTTTGTTTTAACTTATTTTATTTTTTATTTTATTTTTTTCTAATCCGTCGCTATCAATATCCTCAAACTTTCATCCTCGCTCAAATTAATGGGGAAATTGTCGTTTTCTCGGTCCGAATAGCACTTTTTGCTGGAGGCTTCCATTAGAAACAATGTGAGGAGCCCCTACACGTGTGACGTCATCGTCTGTGACTTCCGGTAGAGGCAGGGCCTTTCTCTTAGCACCGAAAGTTGCAAACTTTATCGTGTATGTTCTCTACTAAATCCTTTCAGCAAAAATATGGCAATATCGCGAAATGATCACGTATGACATAGAATGGACCTGCTATCCCCGCTTAAATAAGAAAATGTCATTTCAGTAGGCCTTTAATGTTGGAAAAAAAAAACTCTTAAAATGCTTTTTAAAAAGACAGCAAATTAGCCAATTGCAATTAGTTTTTACCTTGAATGGGATTGTGCTGAAAATTGTAATTTTCATGAAGGAACTCTCCTGAAGGAATAAATAAAGTACTATCTAATCCAGTGTTTTTTAACCTTTTTTGAGCCAAGGCACATTTTTTGCGTTGGAAAAAACCCAGAGGCACACCCCCAGCAGAAATCACTAAAAAACTCAGTTAACAGTAAAAAGTCGTTGTCGCAATTGTCGGATATGACTTTAAAGCATAACCAAACATGTATCAATATAGCTCTTGTCTCAAAGTAGGTGTATTGTCACCACCTGTCATATCACGCCCTGACTTATTTTGAGTTTTTTACTCTTTTCCTTTGTGTTGTGTTTTAGTTCTTGTCTTGCGCTCCTATTTTGGTGGCTTTTTCCTCTTCTTTTGGTATTTTCCTGTAGCAGTTTCATGTCTTCCTTTGAGCGATATTTCTACTTTGTTTTAGCAATCAAGAATATTTCCGTTGTTTTTAATGCGTCTTTGTGGGGACATTGTTGATTGTCATGTCATGTTCGGACGTGCATTGTCTTTGCGCCACGGTAAGTCTTTGCTGTCATCCAGCGTTGTTTTTGTTTGCATTGTAGCCAGTTCAGTTTTAGTTTCGTTCTGCATAGCCTTCCCTAAGCTTCAATGTCTTTTCTTGGGGGTATTCACCTTGTTTATTTTTGGCTTAAGCACTAGACACCTTTTTACCTGCACACTGCCTCCTGCTCTAGACAGCACCGACACTCAACAACACATCATTTGCAGACATAATTACTGCTTTGCAAAGGATATTTTAACCCAAATAGGTGAAACTAGATCATCTCCAACGACACACCAGACTGCATCTCACGGCACACTGATCAGTGGTTTAAAAACACTGATCTAATCTAATCTAATCTACACTCACCATGACATGGGGAGCTCCACAAACCACGTTAAACCCAGATTTTGATCTAACAAAGGTCTTAACTCATTCTCTTTCTATGCCACATCAATGTGGAATGCACTCCCAACAGGTATAAAAGTAAGTGCATCTCTATATTCCTTCAAAACCGCTCTAAAACAACACCTCCAGGCAACTTCAACCCTTTACTAATACCCTCCTCCATTCACATCCCATGTCCCCGGATTATAAATAACCTAATGTAAGTAATCAAATGTACTTCTAATGTATTTACTTGTTCTTATGCTATGTGAACTCACTATGTTCTCTGCTGGCTGTACATATCCTACTAAATAAGACCTACACTGTTTCAATGTCCACATTTCTCTGTTGATGCAATTGTTGATGACTGAAGTTCTGATATCAACCAAAACTCCTCATCCCACCCCCCGGATTGTAAATAATGTAAATAATTCAAAGTATATACTATGATTAACCCTTGTGATGACTGCATTATGCTGATAGTATATATTTGTACCATGAATTGATTAACGTGGACACCGACTTAAACAAGTTGAAAAACGTATTCAGGTGTTACCATTTAGTGGTCAATTGTACGGAATATGTACTGTACTGTGCAATCTACTAATAAAAGTATCAATCAATCAATGTTTTATGAAGTGTAGTGTTATCTGGCTCCCAGTAAAGGAGTTTAGGTACAATTGACCTCTGGCCCTAGGTATGTTTAATCAGTTGTATTTATTAGGATTTGAGGTGATTTCATTATCACTTGTGGGATCACCTGATGCTTAACTATAGGACATAACATAATAAGAAAAAAGGTAAAGGTTAGGGTTGTACCCAAAAGCCCATCCAACCATCCATCCATCCATCCATCTTCTTCCGCTTATCCAAGGTCGGGCTGCGGGGACAGCAGCCTAAGTAGGGAAGCCCAGACTTCCCTCTCCCCAGCCACTTCGTCTAGCTCTTCCCAGGGGATCCCGAGGCGTTCCCAGGCCAGCCAGGAGACAGTCTTCCCAACGTGTCCTGGGTCTTCCCCGTGGCCTCCTACCGGTCGGGCGTATCCGAAACACCTCCCTAGGGAGGCGTTCGGGTGGCATCCTGACCAGATGCCCGGACCACTTCATCTGGCTCCTCTCGATGTGGAGGAGCAGCGGCTTTACTTTGAGTCCCTCCCGGATGGCAGAGCTTCTCACCCTATCTCTAAGGGAGAGCCCCGCCACACGGCGGAGGAAACTCATTTTGGCCGCTTGTACCCGTGATCGTGTCCTTTTGGTCATAACCCAAAGCTCATGACCATAGGTGAGGATGGGAACGTAGATTGACCGGTAAATGGAGAGCTTTGCCTTCCGGCTCAGCTCCTTCTTCACCACAATGGATCGATACAACGTCCGCATTACTGAAGACGCCGCACCGATCCGCCTGTCGATCTCACAATCTACTCTTCCCTCACTTGTGAACAAGACTCCGAGGTACTTGAACTCCTCCACTTGGGCAAGATCTCCTCCCCAACCCGGAGATTGCACTCCACCCTTTTCCGGGCGAGAACCATAGACTCGGACTTGGAGGTGCTGATTATCATCCCAGTTGCTTCACACTCTGCTGCGAACCGATCCAGTGAGAGCTGAAGATCTTACCCAAAAGCCAAATATCTCAAACTTTTTTGTTTTGTTCTCCCACAAATAAAAGTCACAATACATATTGCAGTATTCTTTAGTGTAAGTTTACACAACGTATCATTCATTTTAATTCATGTATGAAATGTGTCACGTTTAAAGCAGTCTTATGTTATCGAACAACATGAAACATGTTTGGCTTTTTTTTTTTGGCCCAAGCTTTAGTTTACAAAAAATATACTTAGTTTTTGTTTATTATTTTTCACAAGAGATATTTACATCATTCTTAACACGAGGAATGTTGTTTTGCAATGAACAAAACACAATTTAACTTCAGTAAGTCATGCAAGTTCAGTGGGATTTGTTTATGAAAATAAAGGAAATCCCACAAATAACTAGAAGCTTATTTGTTTCAAACGACAATATTACACTGTATATATGTTTTAGGGGTATTGTAAGGTTTTTCACATTGAAAAAAATGCTCAAAACTCTTTTCGGTCTATGCTAATGGAGCAACTCTGGAACCTCCCTTTTTGCTGCAAGAAAAAAAAGGAAAATAGAAGTTGTAAACATTGAATAATCCCAATATTTTTAATTGTACATTTATGAATTCCAGCAGGACCCACCTTCCATCTTGTTTCTTGACAGGAATAACCAGCTTAAACTCTGGCGGGAGCTCGTCCTCTGTATACCGTTTATCTGTGAAATACACCCTCCTAATACGACAATTTGCATGAATCTGAAAAAAACAAAAAAAAAAAACATGTGTAATTGACAAAAATAAGACAAAGGTTGTGGAGATATTGCTATTGATCACTTGTAGTCCTCTATGTTTATAGCTATGAACAATTTAAATATTTAATTGTGATTAATCACTGTTTATTCATAGTTAACTTTAAATTAATCGCAATATCGCATATAAATATAATTTCTAATCATTAACAATTGTGCCCATAAAAAGGTATTTTTCAAAGTTTTTATTACCGCATATAAATATAATTTCTAATCATTAACAATTGTGCCCATAAAAAGGTATTTTTCTAAGTTTTTATTACCATGACCAGACAATTAGTTTGCTTTATGATATGCTTTTTAAACACTATGTTTTTCTAAACAGCTCAACACAAAGGAAACACACATGCTTTTAAAGCAGGGGTCACCAACGCGGTGCCCGCGGGCACCAGGTAGCCCGTAAGGACCAGATGAGTCGCCCGCTGGCCTGTTCTAAAAATAGCTCGAATAGCAGCACTTACCAGTGAGCTGCCTCTATTTTTTTAAATTGTATTTATTTACTAGCAAGCTGGTCTCGCTTTGCTCGATATTTTTAATAAAACTCAAATAGAATTTGAAAATCCAAGAAAATATTTTAAAGACTTGGTCCTCACTTGTTTAAATAAATTCATTTATTTTTTTACTTTGCTTCTTATAACTTTCAGAAAGACAATTTTAGAGAAAAAATACAACCTTAAAAATGATTTTAGGATTTTTAAACACATATACCTTTTAAATTCCTTCCACTTCTTTCCTGACAATTTAAATCAATGTTTAAGTATTGTAAAGAATAATAAATACATTTTAACTTTATTCTTCATTTTAGTGTTTATTTTTTTGAAGAAGAATATTTGTGAAATATTTCTTCAAACTTATTAAGATTAAAATTCAAAAGAATTATTCTGGCAAATCTACAAAATCTGTAGAATTAGTACTTGAAAATCTTATTTCAAAGTCTTTTGAATTTCTTTTAAATTGTTTGTTCTGGAAAATCTAAAAGAAATATTGATTTGTCTTTGTTAGAAATATAGTTTGGTCCAATTTGTTATATATTCTAACAAAGTGCGGATTGGATTTTAACCTATTGAAAATATGTCATCAAAATTCTAAAATTAATCTTAATCAGGAAAAATTACAATTATGTTCCATAAATTATTTTTTAAATGTTTTCAAAAAATTTGAATTAGCTTGTTATTCTCTTCTTTTTTTTCAGTTGAATTTTAAAGAGTCGAAATTAAAGATAAACTATGTTTAAAAATTTAATTTTCATTTTTTTCCTGTTTTCTCTTCTTTTAAACCGTTCAATTAAATGTTTCTTTCATCATTTATTCCCTACAAAAAACATTCCCTAAAAGGAAAAAAAATGTATGACAGAATGACAGACAGAAATACCCATTTTTTTATATATATAGATTTATTTATTAAAGGTAAATTGAGCAAATTGGCTATTTCTGGCCGTTTATTTAAGTGCGTATCAAACTGGTAGCCCTTCGCATTAAGGACGGCGTGGCGCAGTGGAAGAGTGGCCGTGCGCAACCCGAGGGTCCCTGGTTCAAATCCCACCTAGAACCAACCTTGTCACGTCCGTTGTGTCCTGAGCAAGACACTTCACCCTTGCTCCTGATGGGTGCTGGTTAGCGCCTTGCATGGCAGCTCCCTCCATCAGTGTGTGAATGTATGTGTGAATGGGTAAATGTGGAAGTAGTGTCTAAGCGCTTTGAGTACCTTGAAAGTAGAAAAGCGCTATACAAGTACAACCCATTTATTTATTTATTTATTTATAATCAGTACCCAAGAGGTAGCTCTTGGTTTCAAAAAGGTTGGTGACCCCTGTTTTAAAGAAAACAAAAAAATACCAGCATTGCGTTGGTGTCTTGCCAGATTGTGTAAGATTACAGAGTGTGTTCTTGCAGTCTAAGTGCTTTACATTCAGAGAGGAGGAGCAACACTTCCATGATCAGATAACAGCTTCGCACATTAACATAAAATGTGGATTGTTACAAACATGCTTTGATTGTCAAAGATAATGTAACATTTTTCTACCTGAATAAATTATTTTGATATTCTCTACATTACTGTACATCTTGTACAATAGTATAATAATATTATTAATATTAATAGTGTAAAATTCATCCTGCTAAACATTCTATAATTGCAAACCGTCAATCAGAACAGGTTATAAAAGAATATACACTTTTATTTTGATCTGCCAGAAAGCGTTCATTAAGGGAGAAATATCACATATTTAATGAAAAAACATCTTTGAGGATGGCTGTAATGAAAGACAAATGATCTTTGCTATTGTAGATAGACCGGATGTGATTCGTAGCGCTATTCTTGTGTAGCCCGAAGTGTGTGATTGGTATGAGAAAAGGTGTCTTCACATGATTTGACAAAAACATTTACCTTCTCAGTGTGGTTAGAAAGTCGGCCCTGAGACTGGAAGGTCGTGAGTTCAAACCCCGGCCGAGTCATACCAAAGACTATAAAAATGGGACCCATTGTCTCCCAGCTTGGCACTCAGCATCAAGGGTTGGAATTGGGGGTTAAATCAACAATATGATTCCCGAGCATGGCCACCGCTGCTGCTCACTGCTCCCCTCCCCTCCCAGGGGGTGAAACAAGGGATGGGTCAAATGCAGAGGATAATTTCACCACACCAAGTGTGTGTGTGTGTGACTTCAATTTACAAGTTTCCTGTTAAACAGTGACTGTAGCTTTCCTCTCTACCATCTTTTTTTCTGTTGAACTTTTATTTATTGTTACTTAGCAGTTAGGCTAACAATCTACATGTTATATTATCAATGCTTTCAACTGTAACGTAAACACGAACATGAAGTTCCTCCTCTCTACAAGTGGAAAAGCCTGCCAGAAGGCGTCCGCTTCATTGTTGTCGTCTCACCGCGATCGAAGATGAAATAGTCTTGTCGGGAGAAAAACGTGCCATGGCTGTGGATCTGAGAATCACACACACACACACACGCACGCATGCACGCACACACACACACACACACACACACACACTTACCTGCACACGCTGTGTCTCGACATAACTGGTTCCATAAGCCCTCCTGGTAATATCAGCCAAGTTAAACTGAAACTGGTTCCAGCGATCATCAACACTAATCGGCATGGTGCACATGAATGAGTTGACTTGCGTCTTGCTGTGGTGATTGCTTGCCCGAAACCGTCGCCGTAAATTCTGATCGTCCAACACCTGAACGTGAAATGGAGAGGAGACATCTTTAACAGCAACAATTATCGAGTATCCTGAACATGTGCAAGGTGCCTGTATCTGTGCCTGGACTTCAAAGCTGAAATATTTCCTGGTTTTCTTGACAATCATCACGAGAAAAGGCATCTTGATGCCAAGCGTCTGCCTGGGGTCAGCTGGACACGTGATGTAGTTCGTACTGTCGGGAGGACAAACAGGTGAGCGTGTATATATTGTTAAGAATAAAAACTATTGTCGGAGTTGAGAACATCAAACTCACCTGACGTTTGCACCCTCCACCTCCAGCACAAGCGAGTTGATGTCATTGTCTGTGACTCGTTTTATATGACCATTCTTCACCTGGGAAACCCCCCAAAAATATTCAATTCACTATATTTGTTATAAAAAACAAATTTGCTTTGTCACCTGTAACACAAAGCTAAGATGTTGATGTTTTGTTCAGAAAGCTTTCATTGTGTTGGTTTGAGCACCTTTAATTGCTTGCATTTCGACACCTGACGTCAAAACCAGGGGTGGTCAACCAAGCTAAGATGGCTGTGGTACAGCAAGCAGAGCGCAATTTATCTGAGTAAAAAAGAGGCGTCAAGCTTCCTGCAAAAAGCAGATACGAGCAAAAAAATCTAACTATGCAATGGAATAGATCCCTATACTTTATAAAAAAAATTATTTGTCGAGTAATCCATCCATCCATCCATTTTCTACCGCTTATCCCCTTTTGGGGTCGCCGGGGGGTGCTGGCGCCTTTCTCAGCTACAATCAGGCAGAAGGGGGTGTACACCCTGGACAAGTCGCCCCCTCATCGCAGGGCCAACACAGATAGACAGACAACATTCACACTCACATTCACACGCTAGGGCCAATTTAGTGTTGCCAATCATGTATTAAAGAAATACAAATTATGTCAAGATAATATTTGAATGAGAAATAATAAACGGGTTGTACTTGTATAGCGCTTTTCTACCTTCAAGGTACTCAAAGCGCTTTGACACGACTTCCACATTCACACACACATTCACACACTGATGGAGGGAGCTGCCATGCAAGGCGCCAACCAGCACCCATCAGGAGCAAGGGTGAAGTGTCTTGCTCAGGACACAACGGACGTGACGAGGTTGGTACTAGGTGGGATTTGAACCAGGGACCCTCGGGTTGCGCACGGCCACTCCCCCACTGCGCCACGCCGTTAAAAGTATATAAAACAAACCTTTAATGAAATGATCACTGCAAACTCATGCATTATTCGACTCCTCTAATTTAGACTGGAGCGTGAGCTGCTTTTCTCATTGTTTCGTAAAATCTTGAACTCTTCCTCCCTTTTTCATTGAACGATTCGTACAACCGAAAACAATGCAAGCATAAGCCATTATTTTAATCGAGAAAAGCTGAATGGTGGCTAGTACCCATTAAGAAAAGAGCTAGCTTGACCACCACGCATATTCATTAGGCGGGATGTGAAGCGGCTGTGTTGTCAGTAAGTGCTCAGGGGCCTTGTGGTTCGAGTGTCCGCCCTGACATCAGGAGGTTGTGAGTTCCATCCATCCATCCATCCATCTTCTTCCGCTTATCCGAGGTCGGGTCGCGGGGGCAACAGCCTAAGCAGGGAAACCCAGACTTCCCTCTCCCCAGCCACTTCGTCTAGCTCTTCCCGGGGGATCCCGAGGCGTTCCCAGGCCAGCCGGGAGACATAGTCTTCCCAACGTGTCATGGGTCTTCCCCGTGGCCTCCTACCGGTTGGACGTGCCCTAAACACCTCCCTAGGGAGGCGTTCGGGTGGCATCCTGACCAGATGCCCGAACCACCTCATCTGGCTCCTCTCGATGTGAAGGAGCAGCGGCTTTACTTTGAGTTCCTCCCGGATGGCAGAGCTTCTCACCCTATCTCTAAGGGAGAGCCCCGCCACACGGCGGAGGAAACTCATTTCGGCCGCTTGTACCCGTGATCTTATCCTTTCGGTCATGACCCAAAGCTCATGACCATAGGTGAGGATGGGAACGTAGATCGACCGGTAAATTGAGAGCTTTGCCTTCCGGCTCAGCTCCTTCTTCACCACAACGGATCGGTACAACGTCCGCATTACTGAAGACGCCGCACCGATCCACCTGTCGATCTCACGATCCACTCTTCCCTCACTCGTGAACAAGACTCCTAGGTACTTGAACTCCTCCACTTGGGGCAGGGTCTCCTCCCCAACCCGGAGATGGCACTCCACCCTTTTCCGGGCGAGAACCATGGACTCGGACTTGGAGGTGCTGATTCTCATTCCGGTCGCTTCACACTCGGCTGCGAACCGATCCAGTGAGAGCTGAAGATCCCGGTCAGATGAAGCCATCAGGACCACATCATCTGCAAAAAGCAGAGACCTAATCCTGCGGATACCAAACCGGAACCCCTCAACGCCTTCCTTGACTGCGCCTAGAAATTCTGTCCATAAAAGTTATGAACAGAATCGGTGACAAAGGACAGCCTTGGCGGAGTCCAACCCTCACTGGAAATGTGTTCGACTTACTGCCAGCAATGCGGACCAAACTCTGGCACTGATCGTACAGGGAGCGGACCGCCACAATAAGACAGTCCGATACCCCATACTCTCTGAGCACTCCCCACAGGACTTCCCGAGGGACACGGTCGAATGCCTTCTCCAAGTCCACAAAGCACATGTAGACTGGTTGGGCAAACTCCCATGCACCCTCAAGAACCCTGCCGAGAGTATAGAGCTGGTCCACAGTTCCTCGACCAGGACGAAAACCACATTGTTCCTCCTGAATCCGAGGTTCGACTATCCGGCGTAGCCTCCTCTCCAGTACACCTGAATAAACCTTACCGGGAAGGCTGAGGAGGAGGTTGTGAGTTCTAACCCTCAAAATGGGACCCTGCTTGGCACTCCGCAGGGTTAGAATTGGGGGTTAAATCACCAAAATGATTCCCAAGTGCGGCCTCCGCTGCTGCTCACTGCTCCCCTCACCTCCCAAGGGGATGGGTCAAATGCAGAGGGTAATTTCACCACACCTAGTGTGTGTGTGACTATCAGTGGTACTTGAACTTTTAACATCCCAAAAAACGGGACGGCCAATCATTTCCGGGAGTCCAATATTCCTAAACCGATCGCCGAGTCCATTATTCTGTGGCCAATCACAGAACCGGGTCCATTTTACCAAACACCAGCTGCAACTTTTGGCTGCCCAATCACAGCATGAATGTAAAATGTTTTGTCCCGCCCCTCCAAAGTGATCATTTGTAAATTGAGCTGTTTACACTTCTCGTTGAGGCAATGCGGTTGCACTTTGTTCCCATCTATACATCCATTTTCTACCGTTTGTCCCTTTTTGGGTAGCGGAGGGGTCGCTGGAGCCTATGTCAGCTGCATTCGGGCGGTAGGCGGGGTACACCCTGGACAAGTCGCCACCTCATTGCAGGGCCAACACAGATAGACAGACAACATTCACACACTAGGGCCAATTTAGTGTTGCCAATCAAACTATCCCCAGGTGCATGTCTTTGGAGGTGGGAGGAACCCGGAGTTCCGGGTGGGAACCCACGCAGTCACGGGGAGAACATGCAAACTCCACACAGAAAAATCCAGAGCCCAGGATTGGACTCAGGACTACTCAGGACCTTCGTATTGTGAGGCAGATGCACCAACCCCTGTCGCACCGTGCTGCCCACTTTGTACCTTAAAGGCCTAATTATAATTTCACTATTAATTATTTTTTAGTTATTATGTTGTGAGCACTTTGTACTTCAGAGACCTAATAATAATTTCACTCTTAATTATTTCTTAAGTTATTATGTTGTGATCCGCAAAAAAATTGCCAATACTTAGTTTGTTTGTTTTCATTAACTATGCCTATGGATAAAAACCCTTGTTGTCACATTTTGGTTGTATTGGGGATGTATTTGGTTGTATAGGGACGGCGTGGCGCAGTGGGAGAGTGGCCGTGCGCAACCCGAGCGTCCCTGGTTCAATTCCCACCTAGTACCAACCTCGTCACGTCCGTTGTGTCCTGAGCAAGACACTTCACCCTTGCTCCTGATGGGTGCTGGTTAGCGCCTTGCATGGCAGCTCCCTCCATCAGTGTGTGAATGTGTGTGTGAATGGGTAAATGTGGAAGTAGTGTCAAAGCGCTTTGAGTACCTTGAAGGTAGAAAAGCGCTATACAAGTACAACCCATTTGTCATTTATTTATTTATTGTCTGGTTATTGGAAGGCGCATGTATCTGTTTACTTTGCGCATGAAACATTTTTGCCATCGTTGCTTGTGTTAGGTTGACCATGAATTGATTAACGTGGACCCCGACTTACAGGCCTACTGAAATGAGATTTTCTTATTCAAACGGGAATAGCAGGTCCATTCTATGTGTCATACTTGATCATTTCGCGATGTTGCCATATTTTTGCTGAAAGGATTTAGTAGAGAACATCCACGATAAAGTTCACAACTTTTGGTCGCTAATAAAAAAGCCTTGCCTTTAACGGAAGTCGCTGACGATGACGTCACAAGGGTGATGGCTCCTCACATCCTCACATTGTTTTTAATGGGAGGCTCCAACAAAAAACTATTCGGACCGAGAAAACGACAATTTCCCCATTAATTTGAGCGAGGATGAAAGATTCTTGTTTGAGGATATTGATAGCGACGGACTAGAAAAAGGAAAAAAAAAAAAAAAGTTAAAAAAAAAACGCGATTGCATTGGGACGGATTCAGAGGTTTTTATACACAAAGATAATTCTGGGAAATCCCTTATCTTTCTATTGTGTTGCTAGTGTTTTAGTGATTTTAATAGTACCTGATAGTCGGAAGGGTGTATCCATGGGTGTCTTGAGGCCAGTGTCTGATGGAAGTCGACTTCAGCATTATGGACGGCACAAGCTCAGCTGATCTCCGGTAAGTGGCTACTTTTTACCACAATTTTCTCACCAAAAATTGCTGGTTGACATTTGGTCGGGATCCATGTTCGCTTGACCGCTCTGATCCATAGGAAAGCTTCACCTCCGGGAATTTTAAACATGGAATCACCGTGTGTTTGTGTGGCTAAAGGCTAAAGCTTCCCAACTCCATCTTTCTACTTTAACTTCTCCATTATTAATTAAACAAATTGCAAAAGATTCAGCAACACAGATGTCCAAAATACTGTGTAATTATGCGGTTAAAGCAGACGACTTTTGGCTGTGTTTGTGCGCAGCGGGTAATATTTCCTAACAGTCCGTGACGTCACACGTGCACGTCATCATTCCGAGACGTTTTCAACAAGA
The DNA here is from genome assembly GCF_033978795.1 of Nerophis ophidion. NCBI lineage: Eukaryota > Metazoa > Chordata > Actinopteri > Syngnathiformes > Syngnathidae > Nerophis > Nerophis ophidion. The sequence continues at coordinate 38,500,299 of NC_084622.1, forward strand.
AACTCCCGGGAAATTTTAAATGGCAATTTTCTAAACTAAAAAGGCCGTATTGGCATGTGTTGCAATGTTAATATTTCATCATTGATATATAAACTATCAGACTGCGTGGTCGGTTGTAGTGGGTTTCAGTAGGCCTCTAAATAAGTTGAAAAACGTATTCGGGTGTTACCATTTAGTGGTCAATTGTATGGAATATGTACTGTACTGTGCAATCTACTAATAAAAGTTTCAATCAATCAATCAAAACTATTTTGTTGAATATGTTTTGGTCAGATTCAGTTAAAACCACATTTATATCGAACATGCATGTGTTGGGTATCATAACTGACTTCAATTAAAAAAAATGAGGACTGAAGTCCTGAAAATGAATTATTTTCTTTGCTGCCACACTAATCGATCAAGCCCCCCTTTAGCCCAGGGAGATAAAAATCCTGGAGCCGTCCCTGGCTACGCTGCACAAACGCGTCAGAAAAGAAGCCGAAATCGATTTTTTTGGTGTGTGTTTTCTAGTCGTTGGTCACCTACCTTTGTGTCCCAAATCTGAAGAGGTTTGCTCCCGATGCTGTACAAAATAGACAAAAAGCCGCCTTGAAAGGTACTTCTGAACATGTTTGTATGTGTGCGGCTCTGTTGACAGAACCGAAAGTGTCGTCCATAGAGTGACAATGTATGTGCACACAACACACAATGCACTTACTTTTCAATCAAAGCCGATCATGCACGCGTAAGAACAACACAAAAAGCACACCTCATACCTTTTAGCGACACGCAGCGACATCGTCGTCATTTGGCTTTTTTTTTTTTTTTTTTTTTTTTTAAATCTCGTAATGTTTCTTTTACTTTTCTTCAAGTCCAGCAAGCCTGATTGTATGTGAAATTTGACTTTTCAAAAGCTTCCCTTTATAAAACTTAGGGTAAACAAACACTGCATGTGCTTTTACTTTGAAAGCCCGGAAACATGACACTGCTGATTTGGATATCAGATCCGTTTAGTGCTCATTATTTTAATTTCCTAAAAATAGTTAAGTGTTGCTGTTCAAATATATATATATTTTGCAATTTTTTTGTCCGTTATTTTGCATTGCAAGCTAATTTTTTGTGTTCGTAATAAAAGTAAATAAGAGTATTAGTTGTAAAATGTTGTAAATAATGTTGCGGGGTTTTAGCCAATGACTTTGGCTGGGGAAGGTCAACTTTTTAATTACCGAGAATTTCTCAACCAATTTAAGATACCTGTGACTCCCAAACAATTTGCTATTGTATTTGATGCCATCCCAACAGGTGTTGTTATGTTGTACAGGGCTTACACACCTCCTCTTTCTGCTGTAAAAATTCTGAATGATCCACTTGACACTCATGTGGGGAAACTTTGCTTTGATCAAAAAAATAACAGAAAAATCCGCAGCTTATTCCAAAATGATTGTGTGTCTGTCTCCTATGTAATTTCCTTATGGAATAATGTTGTAAATGACATCTGTTGGACCAAAACGTGGTCCCTTCCTAACAGGTATTTACTTACCAACAAAGTCAAAGAGATATCATTTAAAATCATCCATCGCTATTACCCTGTAAAGACTGTGATGGTTAGATACAAAAAGGACATTGATGTCACCTGCACCTTTTGTAACATGCACCCAGAGACTGTTAACCACTTGTTTTGGACTTGTGAAAACACTCGATCACTATGGCAGGCATCTGTCGCTTCATCCTGGACAATATTTATGACAAAATTGTGCTTTACTTTAAAGATGTGATTTTTGGTTTTACACTGTATGAACAAAAATTTGAAAAGGAATTCTATCTTTGCAACCTCATTATTTTATTAGCTAAGTTTTATATTCATAAATGTAAGTTTCTTAATACCCGTCCTATCTTTTGTGCCTTTAAAAAAGATCTGGAACTTTACATTAAAACACTCTCTACCTCTAACAACAAAAAAGCTGTGAAAACGATGATGCTGTGTTCCAAATTTAAGTTGTTTGATGAATCGGAATAAGCCTACGGCTTTGCATTTTGTTTATTATTTATATATATATGTTTGTATTCTTTTTTTATTATTTTGAACTTACAACCCCCTGGCGCTGTTTTGTACTGTTTTCATAATGTTTTATAATGTTGTATATTGTTGTTTGTCTTACTGTTTGTAATTGTTGAAATTTATGAATAAACCTTTAAAAAAAAAAAAAAAAAAAAAAAAAAAAGACTTTGGCTGGGGTCGGGACTTCCGGGGAGAGATAAGGAAGTGACGTTGAGGATAGGAAGTACTGGTTCAAGTATTGCCGGGAAAAGAGTGGAGACGCACATTGGGATTGTTGTGTGGTGGAATCGCATCTGGTGCAATAAAGACAAGACAAACAAATAAGTTGTATGAGCCGACATTTCTGGGATATTACATTATTAGTACATTGTCTTGCATTAAATATTGTTAAAGACCTACTGAAATGAGATTTTCTTATTTAAACGGGGATAGCAGGTCCATTCTATGTGTCATACTTGATCATTTCGCGATATTGCCATATTTTTGCTAAAAGGATTTAGTAGAGAACATCGACGATAAAGTTTGCAACTTTTGGTTGCTAATAAAAAACCCTAGCCGGAAGTAGTAGACATGTGCGCGTGACGTCACGGGTTGTAGGGCTCTGTCACGCCAAATTTCTTTCCCCCTACAAATACCTTCCCCCTATTTACTTCCGGGGTCATGATTAATATAGACATTTTGTTAACGCAATATTATAAAAATATAACGCTATATTATAAAAATACAGACGTTTTGTTAACGCTATATTATAAAAAATAAAATTCAAAAAACAATTTACAAACACAAGCTATGGGATGACACATTTACTTCCGGGGTCACGTTTCCTCTTACGTCATCCCATAGCTTGTGTTTGTATATTGTTTTTTTTCTTATTTTTTTCTTTTTTTATAATATAGCGTTAACAAAACGTCTGTATTTTTATAATATAGCGTTATATTTTCATAATATAGCGTTAACAAAACATCTGTATTAATCATGACCCCGGAAGTAAATGGGGTGGGGGAAGGTTTTTGTAGAGGGAAAAAATTTGGCGTGACAGCTCCTCACATCCTCACATTGTTTACAATCATGGCCACCACCAACTAGAGCGATTCGGACCGAGAAAGCGACAATTTCTCCATTAATTTGAGCGAGGATGAAAGTTTTGTGGATGATGATATTGAGAGTGAAGGACCAGAAGAAAAAAAAAGAAATAAAATAAAAAGTTAAATAAAAAAAGTGACTGCAGTGGGAGTGATTCAGATGTTATTAGACACATTTACTAGGATAATTCTGGAAAATCCGTTATCTGCCTATTGTGTTGCTAGTGTTTTAGAGAGATTATATAGTACCTGAAAGTCGGAGGGGTGTGGCCACGGGTGTAGTGACCGCCAGTGTCTACGTGGGAGGAGGTAACAGTCATAACTACGGTAAGAGCCAACTTATTACCACAATTTTCTCACTGAAACCTGCCGGTTGACATGTGGTCGGGATCCATGTTCGTTTGACCGCTCTGATCCATAGTAAAGCTTCACCTTCGGGAATTTTAAACAAGGAAACACTGTGCGTTTGTGTGGCTAAAGGCTAAAGCTTCCCAACTCCATCTTTCTACTTTGACTTCTCCATTATTAATTGAACAAATTGCAAAAGATTCAGCAACACAGATGTCCAAAATACTGTGTAATCATGCGATCAAAGCAGACTACTCATAGCTTGGATCGGGCACGAAAATAATGTCCGCTACAACCCGGGACGTCAAACGCACTCGTCATCATACCGCGACGTTTTAAACACGACACTTCGCGGGAAATTTAAAATTGCAATTTAGTAAACTAAAAAGGCCGTATTGGCATGTGTTGCAATGTTAATATTTCATCATTGATATATAAACTATCAGACTGTGTGGTCGCTAGTAGTGGGTTTCAGGAGGCCTCTAAGTTGTATTTTACTCAATTGTTTGCTCAAAATATTTTCCCACGTTTGTTATGATTATAGAACAAACTCATTTTGAAAATATTACAATAAAATTATAGAAAAGTGCCATCCATCCATCCATCTTCTTCCGCTTATCCGAGGTCGGGTCGCGGGGGCAGCAGCCTAAGTAGGGAAGCCCAGACTCTTCTCTCCCCAGCCACCTCGTCCAGCTCTTCCCGGGGAATCCCGAGGCGTTCCCAGGCCAGCCGGGAGACATAGTCTTCCCAACGTGTCCTGGGTCTTCCCTGTGGCCTCCTACCGGTTGGACGTGCCCTAAACACCTCCCTAGGGAGGTGTTCGGGGGGCATCCTGACCAGATGCCCGAACCACCTCATCAGGCTCCTCGCGATGTGGAGGAGCACCAGCTTTACTTTGAGTTCCTCCCGGATGGCAGAGCTTCTCACCCTATCTCTAAGGGAGAGCCGCGCCACACGGTGGAGGAAACTCATTTCGTCCGCTTGTACCCGTGATCTTATCCTTTCGGTCATGACCCAAAGCTCGCTCATGACCATATGTGAGGATGGGAACGTAGATCGACCACTAAATTGAGAGCTTTGCCTTCCGGCTCAGCTCCTTCTTCACCACAACAGATCGATACAGCGCACCGATCCACCTATCGATCTCATGATCCACTCTTCCCTCACTCGTGAACAAGACTCCGAGGTACTTGAATTCCTCCACTTGGGGCAATACCGGAAGTGTTAACATTTAAATTATTTAATGTTTCTGTGCGGCCCGATAGCAAATGTGTCAGGGACCAGTAACACTCCCACAACTTGTGGTTGGGAACCACGTCCTGTACAGTGCATAGTGTGGTCAATTCCGGTCGTCATGTTGATACATTTACAGACATACAGCTATGTGACAGTCAGAGCATGCAGTGAGACAGAATTAGCACGGCATGATTGGCCCACCCAGCCAATCGTCATCACATTTACAACCGTGTCATCCAGGCAACTGATGTGTGGCCGAAACCTAACACCTTGCAATTTCATTCAGGCCGCTTCTACACTACGGTTATCCAGGGTAAATCACACCTAATCTTATCCGTGTCCACACACACACACACAATGGTTGTTTAAAGGCCTACTGAAACCCACTACTACCCACCACGCAGTCTGATAGTTTATATATCAATGATGAAATATTAACATTGCAACACATGCCAATACGGCCTTTTTAGTTTACTAAATTGCAATTTTAAATTTCCCAGGAGTTTCTTCTTGAAAACGTCGCGTAATGATGACGTGTACGCGTGACGTCACGGACTGTTAGGAAATATGAGCGCTGCACACACACACAGCTAAAAGTCGTCTGCTTTAACCGCATAATTACACAGTATTTTGGACATCTGTGTTGCTGAATCTTTTGCAATTTGTTCAATTATTATTGGAGAAGTCAAAGTAAAAAGATGGAGTTGGGAAGCTTTAGCCTTTAGCCACACAAACACACGGTGATTCCTTGTTTAAAATTCCTGGAGGTGAAACTTTACTATGGATCAGAGCGGTCAAGCCAACATGGATCCCAACCGAATGTCAACCAGCAGGTTTCGGTGAGAAAATTGTGGTAAAAAGTTGCTTCTTACCGGAGATCAGCTGAGCTTGTGCCGTCCACAAAGCTGCCGTCGACTTCCCTGAGACACTGGCGTCAAGACACCTGTGGACGTACACCTCCGACTATCAGGTACTGTTAAACTCACTAAAACACTAGAAACACAATAGAAAGATAAGGGATTTCCCAGAATTATCCTAGTAAATGTGTCTAAAAACCTTTTTTTTTCTAGTCCGTCGCTATCAATATACTCAAACACAAATCTTTCATCCTCGCTCAAATTAATGGGGAAATTGTCATTTTCTCGGTCCGAATAGCTCTTCTTGTTGGAGGCTCCCGTTAAAAACAATGTGAGGACGTGAGGAGCCCTCAACGGGTGACGTCATGGTCTGCGACTTCCGGTGAAGGCAAGGCTTTTCTGTTAGCGACCAAAAGTTGCAAACTTTATCGTCGGTGTTCTCTACTAAATCCTTTCAGCGAAAATATAGCAATATCGGGAAATGATCAAGCATGACACATAGAATGGACCTGCTATCCCCGTTTAAATAAGAACATCTCATTTCAGTAGGCCTTTAAGACCCTGTGTTTCAATGTAGCCTATTGCCACATTTCTTTTAAGAGTAAACCAATCAATTTCTTTTTGGAATAATCCGAAGCATGATCTCACCACACCTTACTTGATAATGTCAACTGGAAAGATGTGTTAGAAAAGTAGAACATAAGCTATACAACTTGCACTGGATTTTGTGAAATTGCAGCATATTGTTTGAAATGTATTACTTGTTCTGTTTATTGAAATGTATACCTTGCCTTTCACCAGAAACCTTCCTCTATTTTTCCCATACATGACTATCTAACTATATATTTGAAAAACCCCTTCAATCAAAATTCATATGGAAGTATACCAAGTACTGTATGAGTGTATGTTTGTGTATCATGTTATGACTTGTTGCCCAGTAGCTTTCCTACAACAAGTGCACTTTTTCCAGGCAGTATAGTAAATAAATACACCGCGCAGACTGGGCAGCATATTTGTGGTAGACTGCAGCTATATTAACATTTGCACACCAAAAAGTACTTGAGCATCTTCAAATTGTGTCCCAATCATCTGAACCAAAATGTAGAAATCTCCAATTCATCATTACGTGACTAATTTTAATGACTAACCTTATTGTTGCTTTGTATTCTGTACTACTGTAGGGCTCATTTATAATAAGCAAACTAATTAACTTTTCACATCTGTTTTTTCTCTTTGTAATTGTGTTTTTTATTGTAATCGGACATACGATTCCTCCCTGACTGCTGTTTTATAGAGGGCCAAATGGGTAAAAATCTGTAAATAATTATGTGTCACTGTCATTGATTACTGAAACCATTATTCAAATTATGTGTAATCTTATTTAAATGTGTCAATCAATTAAATTATTAAACCATGAAATTACATTGAAAAATAACAAAACCAATAAATGGTTAAATGTAATGTAATTTAAATGTTTCATTGGTAAACCTCAATAATCATGAATGTAATAATTTAAATTATCAAATGTATTCTCAGTGAAATAATGAAATCAATTCTATTTTTTGATGATTCAAATGGTTGATTTGATTAATTATTAATGTTAAAGTTAGTTAATGTTAAAGTACCAACTATTGTCACACACACAATAGGTGTGGTGAAATTTGTCCTCTGCATTTGACCCATTCCCTTGTTGGTTGATTGATTGAAGCTTTTATTAGTAGATTGCACAGTACAGTACATATTCTTGAATGGGATTGTGCTGAAAATTGTAATTTTCCTGAAGGAACTCTCCTGACGGAATAAATAAAGTACTATCTAATATTCCGTACAATTGACCACTAAATGGTAACACCCGAATAAGTTTTTCAACTTGTTTAAGTCAGGGTCCACGTTAATCAATTCATGGTATTCATGGTTCACCCCCCTGGGAAGTGAGGGGAGCAGTGGGCAGCAGCGGTGTCGCGCCCGGGAATTCATTCATGGTGATTTAACCCCCAATTCCAACCCTTGATGCTGAGTGCCAAGCAGGGAGGCAATGGGTCCCATTTTTTTATAGTCTTTGGTATGACTCAGCCGGGGTTTGAACTCTCAACTTACCGATCTCAGGGCGGACACTCTAACCACGAGGCCACTGAGTAGGTTATTATTAATGACACATTTAAGTAATTCTTTAAAGATTTAATTTTGTCCCATTTGGCCATATATATTTTTTACCTAAAGTCCCATGGAGTAAAAAAAACTGCATCCGAGATAAGCATCTTTACTTCTAAAAATTAATTTTTGGTGCAAGCTACAATGCAAAAAGTGAAATTTAAGCAAAATTTAATGCCCAAATATACTTATTTTGTACTCAAATGAAGTTTTTTTCTCAATGAACACTTTCTATGTTAGACAACTTCTCGTCGTCAGAACGAGACCAATTGACTTGTCAAAATACCAAATGTTACGTTAGTTTGCTGTCAACTCAAATGTATTTTCTTGTTCTGTTGGCGTGTTATTGTATTTTTATATTAATATTTTTAGATTTCCTATTTTGCATTTTGGCTTTTCTCCTGTGGCCGCTTGAAACATACATAATGTTTTTTCTTTTACAATATTTAAAGGCCTACTGAAATGAGATTTTCTTATTTAAACGGGGATAGCAGGTCCATTCTATGTGTCATACTTGATCATTTCGCGATATTGCCATATTTTTGCTGAAATAATTTAGAAGGGGACATCGACGATAAAGTTTGCAACTTTTGGTCGCTAATTAAAAAGCCTTGCCTGTACCGGAAGTAGCAGACGATGTGCGCGTGACGTCCTCACACCTGCACATTGTTTACAATCATGGCCACCAGCAGCAAGAGCGATTCGGACCAAGAAAGCGACGATTTCCCCATTAATTTTAACAATGATGAAAGATTCATGGATGAGGGAAATGAGAGCAAAGGACTAGAAAGAAAAAAGAAAAAGAAAAAAAAATAGATGGCAGAGCGATTCAGATGTTATTAGACAAATTTACTAGGATAATTCTGGGAAAATCCCTTATCTGCTTATTGTGTTACTAGTGTTTTAGTGAGATTATATTGTCTTACCTGTACAACCTGAAAGTCGGAGGGGTGTGGCCGCGTGTGTGGTGACCGCCAGTGTCTCCGAGGGAAGCCACGTTTCTCGACGAGGCGAAGGCAGCTGATGCTTCCTCCACGGTGGAAGCTTCCGACGGACGGGGGCGGCCGGTGGGAGGAGGCAAGAGAGTCCGCAGCTGCCTCTTTGACAGGTGCAGGAGGAACTACGCCAGCTCTCCGCTCATGTTAACAGTAAGAGCCGACTTATTACCATTTTCTCACCGAAACCTGCCGGTTGACATGTGGTAGAGAACCATGTTTGCTTGACCGCTCTGTTTCATAGTAAAGCTTCACCTCCATCTTTCGGGAATGTAAACAAAGAAACAAGGAAACACGGGCCATGTTTGTGTTGCTGAAGGCGGCTGCAATACACCGCTTCCCACCTCCATCTTTCTTCTTTGACGTCACCATTATTAATTGAACAAATTGCAAAAGATTCAGCAACACAGATGTCCATAATACTGTGGAATTATGCGATGAAAAGAGACGACTTATCGCTGTGAACGGTGCTGGACCAAAATGTCCTCTACAATGCGTAACGTGACGCGCACGCGTCATCATACCGCGACGTTTTAGCACCATACTTCCGCGCGAAATTTAAAAATTCAATTTAGTAAACTAAACCGGCCGTATTTGCATGTGTTGCAATGTTAATATTTCATCATTGATATATAAACTATCAGACTGTGTGGTGGGTAGTAGTGGGTTTCAGTAGGCCTTTAATAATATAAATCAAGGGTGCCCATTACGTCGATCGTGAGCTACCAGTCGACCGCGGGGGGTGTGTCAGTCGATCTCCAGCCAGGCTTTTAAAAAAAATAGACCAAAAAATTAGTGATCATCAATCTTTACCAAGACGTCACTTAAATGACATTCACGGTACCGGAGGGTCTTGTGAGATGACGCTGGCTGCTGCAAGATCATTATTATGAAAATATGACCGAGAGGAAGGCGAGAAACACTTTTTATTTCAACAGACTCTCGCGCCGTACCTTCCGTCAAAACTCTAAAGGCCGACTGCACATTTCCTATCTTCACAATAAAAGCCCTGCTTCATGCTGCCTGCGCTAACTAAATACAGAGTCTCAGAAAACTGGCGTGCACAATCGATCCCTCAGAAAGCTGGCGTGCACATCACTTGTGCACGCCAGCTTTCCGAGACTCTTATTTTGTTAGCGCAGGCAGCATGAAGCAGGGCTTTTATTGTGAAGATAGGAAATGTGCAGTCGGCCTTTAGAGTTTTGACGGAAGGGATGGCGCGAAAGTCTGTTGAAATAAAAAGTGTTTCTCGCCTTCCTCTCTGTCATTTTTTCATAATAATGAACTGGCAGCAGCCAGCGTCATCTCACAAGACCCTCGGGTGCAGTGAATGTCAATCAAGCAAGCTACGGAATTTGCCGCCAATGTTTTTCATGTAAAGTGTATGGAAGCTGGATGAATTAGATGCCAAAAACCAACCACTTTCATGTGGTATTGTACAGAAAGGACAACATTTTTTCTCCTCCATTTGAAAATGTGGGCGTTATCATCATTACTGTCTGATTCCAATCAATGCAAGTCATCAGAATCAGGTAATACACCAACTTATATTCTTGTCTTTGTGAAAGAAAGACATCTATATGTGTTACACATGCTTGTATTATCATTAAACACATTTTTCAACTTGTTTACAAAAATGTCTCTTTCATAAATAAATAAATATGATATATATAAATGAGGTAGATCCCCTCGAGTTGGTCAATTGAAAAGTAGCTCGCCTGCAGAAAAAGTGTGGGCACCCCCGATATAAATGATACATTTCATTTAAGTTTACCCGTTCAATTCTTTATTTTTTTGGAATAGCATTTTTAGGACTAAAAAGTGCACGTCTCTTACAGTCAATGAAAATATCTTTTTTCAAACTTTCATACAATTGCATTGATTTTTTAGTATTTCCTGCAGGATCAATAAAGTATCTACCTAACTATTGTTCATCAGTTTAACCACCTCCAGTAAATGCATCACGATCGATCATCGGGTTGAAATGATGTCTGTCTGCTACAGTTCACTGCGCTCCAGCTTCTCCAGATGCAGTCGAAATTTCTCTGGCAGGATCTGAGTCATGAAGACAAAGCGAGACTGTTTCAAGTGCTGACCAGTGACTTGCTTCTTTTCACTTATTGCCAGGAAGTGTTCTTCTCCTCCATAGTTTGGCCAGTGAGCAAGTCCATCCCCATTAGGAGACCTACATAAATGCAACAAGAAGACGTCTTAATGCTTGATTCCCGCTTTGCAACGTGATCAACCAGGTCTGGTTTGTTACCCTGTGCGAGCAAAGGCACCCCAGTAACTCATCAAAGTCTTGCTAAGTACTTCTTCCTCTTCCGGACATGCATCTAAAAGAAAAATTATTAATACAAAAAACAATAAACAGACAGCATTTAAGATCTCACCAGTTAATCGGATGTGGGTCGTGGTAAAGCAAAATCCGAAAACGGTGAAAATCTCGTCTCCATGATCACTCTTAACAAAGCTTGGCCTACGAGCTCTCAAAAAGTGAGGGGCATGCTGGTACTCGTACAAGTACACTGGGACACCTGCATCTATGAGGCAGAAAGTGTATGCAGCGTCTTCAAAAAGAACAGCATTTTCTGTACTCCTATGTAAAAAATACCTCTGTGAGCATTTGCAGTCTTAATGGCAGGAATGACAAACAGCATATCTCCCAGCATCTCGGTAAAAGCATCTCTATTTTTTACACGGTCTTCGCCAACTCCGACATATTCATCTACCAACAGATCCGTGATGATGGATTCTTCAGGCTGGAAAAGACAGTTTATAGAAAAACACTCTAAAGGAGCAGTGACACAAAGGAACAGAATATTATGAACCTTCTTACTTTGGAGTTAAAGACAGAAAACCCGTTAACAATCTGCTCTCGGTCCATTCCTTCAGTCCAGTTTGGAGGAGCCATGAACTAAAAAAAAAAAAGGAAATATGAGGGTTTTTTTCTTGACTGCAACTTCTGGGCACAAGCTGAATGGATGGCACTTACAGCAGGAAGCAACCAGCCGCCTTCGTGATCGTTGACACCAGTCATGAAAGGTACTTTCAGAATTTCCTGTTTCTCAAACAGCTCATTCACAGGTTTTTTCAGGAAGACTCCGTCGATATTAATGTTAATTCTCATCGTTTTTTCCTTGGGAAGATAAGAGACAGCAGCCAGAAGAAAAATGACAACATCGTCAGCAATTTTAATACACACAAATTGTAAATATTTGTGTTGAACAAGTTACATTGAGGGACATCACAATTGCACAATTTCCAATGTCCGAAAAGGAGTCGGAAGAAGCAGAATTTGTTTAATCCTCACCCTTCTCCATGCTTGTTACTTAGAATTAATTTGTTGTGTTTTTCTTTGTTACTTGCATTGAACAAAGAGAGCACAGTAATTTGGTTGTTTAGCTCGGTTGGTAGGGGGGCCGTGCCAGTAACTTGAGGGTTGCAGGTTCGAGCCCTGCTTCCGCCATCCTAGTCACTGCCGTTGTGTCCTTGGGCAAGACACTTTACCCACCTGCTCCCAGTGCCACCTACACTGGTTTAAATGTAACTTTCATATTGGGTTTCACTATGTAAAAGCGCTTTGAGTCACTAGAGAAAAGCGCTTTACAAATATAATTCACTTCATTTCACAGTACCAAGTCAAACTCATTGTGTGTAAAACACACTTGGCTAATAAAGATTAGTCTGATTCTGATGGTGACTCTTAAACAATTCTTTTTTTTAGTCCAAAAAGGAGTACGTGGAAGCAGATCTTATTTAACCCTACCTCTTCTCTTGTTTCTACTTGTGCAAATTAATTCAGACCTGTCAGGTTCAAACAGTGATAACATCTATTAATCAGACAATAAGAAAGGAACCATGTAGAGACAGAGTTCAATTTAGCTCATGAGGAGAACGCATGGCGCTGCACACTTAGTCCCAGTCTCGCCCTATGATCTAAGGTCGAGCTCCCGCCTCCCTCTATTTATTAAGAGTTACATAGTCAACATCACTGAGGCCGCCTCTAAAAGGTGTGGTCACATATATTATGCAAAGCAGGTCCAGGACGCACAGTACGTGACGGAATGGGCTGGGGGCTTTGTGATTTCACCTTGTCCCCGCTTCGTCTGCGGGGACAAGGCGAAAGACCATATCTTTTACATGAAGACTCACAATAGTTCACGTTTAGTATGAAAAGGAGTAGGCAGAATATCTTATTTAATCCCACCCTTTCTCCATGCCCATTACTAATGATTCATTAACATTTTTACGTGTTACCTCTTAGAGTAATATTTTTTGTTTAGTTCAAAAAGGTGTAAGAAGAAGTAGAGCCTGTTTTATCCTACCCCTTCTCTGTGCCCATAAAAGATCATTCATTCACATCATACAGTATGTTTAATAAATTGACTCTTACAATATTTCATTTGATAAGTCTGAAAAGGAGAAGGAAGCAGACCGTATTTAATCCTACACCTTCTCCATGTCAATTACTAATAATTCATTTGCAACATATTTTTACACAACTCTTACACGATTCATGTTTAGTCGGAAAAGAAGTTCGAAGAATCAAAGTTGATTTAATCCTCTGTTCTCCACGCCTGTTACTAATACTTCATTGGCACCATATGTTTACCATCTTGAATTTGAATAAATGTTATGTTTACTAAAAGGGAGAAGCAGAGTTTATTCAATCCTACTCTTTCTCCATGTTCATTATTAATAATTCACACCATATTTTTTACATGACTTACACAATTTGCTTATTTTGAAAAAAAAGAGTAGGAAGAAGCAGAGTTTATTTACAAAACCCCAAACCAATGAAGCTGGCAAATCGTAAATAAAAACAGAATACAATGATTTGAAAATACTTTTCAACTTATATTCAATTGAATACGCTGATAAAACAAGATACTTAACGTTCGAACTGGAAAACTATTTTTTGCAAATATTAGGTCATTTGGAATTTTCATTCAATCAATCAATGTTTACTTATATAGCCCTAAATCACAAGTGTCTCAAAGGGCTGCACAAGCCACAACAACATCCTCGCCTCTGATCCCACATCAGGGCAAGAAAAAACTCAACCCAATGGGATGACAATGAGAAACCTTGGAGGGGACCGCAGATGTGGTGACGACAAGTTGACATTTACACTATGTTCAGTCCAAAAAAAAAAAAAAAAAAAAAAAAAGAGTAGAAAAAAGCAAGCTGTTCATTCCTACCCCTTTTCCATGCCCATTACTAATAATGCATTCGCACCATATTTTTCCATGTTGACCCTTAATTTAGTCTGATAAGGAGTAGAAAGAAACGGATCAGATTTATTCCCACTTTTTTATGTAATAACTAATTTGCATCATATTTTCACATATACTCCTACATTATTTTTGTTTAGTCTGAAAAGGAATAGGAAGCAGCACATCTTATTTAATCCAACTTTTTCTCCATGCCCATTACTAATTAATTAGCACCATATTTAAAAAAAAATGTATGATACTATTTGTTTGGTTGGAAAAAAAGTAGAAAAAAGCAGCACTTATTCAATTCTAACCCCTTCTCCATATTCACACCATATGTTTAACAATAATGTATGTTGATCTATTTTGTCATTAACAGGTTTGTAAATGGTGTGTTTAATTTCTCACAAGTTTAAATCCATCCTGCGTACCTGTTCCGTAATTTTCAAAATGGTGTCCAGATCCAGGTTTTTCAAGCAGTCAGCGATGTGTTGTGTACTCTCAATGTTACATCCTGTTCTATTGGCGATAGCCTGAAGACGCAGAACACGAAGGACTGGGTTAAACATGACCTCGTGAAACCCCAAAACTATTTTTGACTGAAGATGCATCAACCTTGGTTACGGGCAGAGGATCATTCGTCACTAATGCGTCCATTGCAGCAGTGCCGCTTTGAGCGATGGCTCGGTGGATCAGGCCGTGGGACAAAGGTGAGAGAAGCTGGGGATCAAACCACAATCAGGGTCTCTGTGAACGTGCGCCACTCTGAACAAAGAAGTTGATCCTCACCAGCAGGGAAACGCTCACTCCGCCAGCAGACTCTCCAGATATGGTCACAGAAGATGGGTCTCCTCCAAAGTTGTGAATGTGCTTCTGGACCCAGCGGAGTGCTTGGACCTGATCCAGCAAGCCAAAGTTACCGGACATGTGCTCATCTCCTGTGCTACATGAGACACACATCACACACCAATCAGTGTTGCACGTCCGTCAAACATACTCCTGGCACAGCACCCATTAAGTCCAACTCTTATTAGGCTGTACAATGTGATCACGGCTATGTGGACAAATATGCTTCTGAAGTTGCATCAAAATCTCTGCAAATGTCAGAGTTACGAAAAGACAGCTCAGGTGCTTTTCACAGCTTCTGTGAAAGCCATCACAAGATGAGAATGTGCGGCTGGTAATTTTAAAAGGAAATACGGCCAATGGAAAAATACCTCACAATACATTTGAAGGTTGAAGAAAAGATGGCTGAAGTGGACAGTTTATTTAGATTTGTTTGGTAAAATAAAACCCTTTTGAAGATACAGTAACCTATTGAAAGGGTGCATTTAAGAAAAAAAAAAGCATCTTGTTTTTTGTTTGTTTATTTTTAACAATTGTATTTCTTTCTTTTAAAAATGTTATGGTTCAAACACCTGCCGCCTCTCACTCTGCTACGGGCGTTCGTCTCCTGCAGGAGGCTCTACAATCAACACACCTGACGCTGATGAGATCCCTGCCTTCAGAAACCAGCGCTTCCTGCGTTCCAGTGCCAGAACGTAGCTACTTGTACCGGTACAGTAAGCCTTACACGTCTCCTGCTTCCTTGCCTATATGTGCTTCGTCGCTCTCTGTGTTTCCCCTCCGTTGTGCTCATTTTGTCTTGTCCTGTGTCGTCATCTAGCAGCCCTTCGTCATTCCCTGGTTTCGAACTGTGTGTCTCGTCTCCCGGGTCCCCTCCGGACTTCCTGCTGCCTTCTCGGATCTCAACCTCACAGACAGCGACGCCTCGCTCCAGTCACTGACCACTGCCTGTCCTTGGACATGCGAGCCTGCCTTGCCTTTTCTGGACTTCCGCACTGATCTCAACACCACGCGGTAAAACAATGCATATAATCACTACACATAGTCACACAATATATGTGGATAAGTCACACTATTCTTGTATATTAATAAACACGTTGCAAGCTAACAACGTTCCTGCCTCCGTAACGTCTCCTCTCACTATACCGTTACAAAAAGTGGGTTTTCTATCTCTGGGTGGCTGGGGCAGAACTTTCCATTGCGAATATAAATAGTATAATTGGTCTATAAAATTATTACAACTATACCTCTGCATAAAATTGTTTGCTTATTAACATCAAAGGGGAACATTATCACCAGACCTATGTAAGCATCAATATATACCTGGATGTTGCAGAAAAAAGACCATATGTTTTTTTAACCGATTAAGTAGTCTTTCCTCGTCTCCCAACGTGGTTACAGTGAAGCCAAGTGCTTCATACGTGTCATCATATTCTGGTACGGCAAAAAAAAAAAAAAAAAACTCACACGTGCCCCCCTGGCATCGCACATTTTTACAGTGGTGTCATACAGTGTGGAAAAACATACACTAAATATTGTATTTGTACGATAATTTCATCCATCATTTTTTTTTTTTCCCCCAAGATGGCGCTGCTGTAGTGGCTGCTGTAGGCAGGAGCTCTGTGCTCTTGTGTCATCCTTTTGTGTTTCCCTCTTGTTTTCATGTGTTATTATATATCTTTTTTGCATTTTGGTCCGGGACCCTTTGGGACTGTGTGACAAGGGGTGGCACTTTCGTGACCTCTGTGGTGCTTTTTTTGTGGACTTCTGGATCTGCCTCCCGGGAGCCTTTTGGCCATGGAGACCAGCTGCTGGGTCTCTGCTACACCGGAGTCTGTTTGGAGGGACTGGAGGAGATGCGGATGAGGGGACAGGGCTGCGGAGTTTGGAGGGACTGGAGGAGATGCGGATGAGGGGACAAGGCTGCGGAGCTGGCACTGAGCGCTGGGACGGAGAGGCTTCGCGGTGTCTTGGCTGGGTGAGCAGGTGTCGGACACCTCAGTCACCTTGGACGTATCCTCGCTCACCCATGCGGACTGGACACTGGCCGAGAGTGGAGTCGGCTGTCTTGGTTGCTTTGTTGGGTCTGCTCCTGTCTCTGGCCATGCTCCCTCCTCCCCAGCGGACAATGGCGTGGAACACCGCAGAGGCCACCACAGTGGATATGTTTCTTTTACTTTTTATTCATAGCTGTATGTAGAAGTGTCTGCTTGTATCTGCTGCTTTAATGTCTTTAATGTCCTCTGTGTTCTTTGATGTTTCCCTCTTACACACATGGAAGAGGGATGTGTACTATGGCTATGAGTTGTTGTTTTTTTTTAATATTTATTTTCCCCTTGGGCTCAGTCTGCACCCCCACTCCAGGGCCCAGGCCAAGACCGATTTTTATTTTATTTTAATCTTCTATTCTTTTCTCCCATCCACTCCCCCCCACCCCGTTTACCTGTATGTCATCTTTTTGGTAAGGGGCGCTGGAAGCCGGCAGACCCGTCAGCGATCCTGTTCTGTCTCCCTGTAATGTTTGTCTGATCTTGAATGGGATTGTGCTGAAAATTGTAATTTTCCTGAAGGAACTCTCCTGACGGAATTAATAAAGTACTATCTAATCTAATCCGGTGTACAATGTGCGATGAATTCCCATAATGTACAATCATTTACCCCATTCAATACTTTGCATTTAGCAAACAGGATACACTGTGACCGTAAAAAAATATGATACCATGAACAGAATCAGTGGTAAAATACAGGAGGATAAATAAATGTTGCACATTTCTCCTTGGCTCCTGTGTTTTCATTGAATTTCACTCTCCTTTTTCTTAATGAAAGTAGTCACTCCGATATTCTCTGGCTGCTTTTACAATAACATTTACCTGGAAAAGCCCAAAATTCCCAAGCGATACTGGATCAGAACCACCACCACATCCTGATAAGCAGCAAAGGCAGATCCATCATACGATGAAGCTGATCCAATAGCAAACCCGCCACCATGGATCCACACCATAACCTGGTCAAACAAAGACAAAACATACTTATATTTTGCTTTTTCAAATGTTTAAATGAAATTTTAATGAGTACTAAAAAGATTTGGTTCTGGTTTACCCTCCTGAGAATTTTCTGTATTTGTTTTTGGTCTGCTTTTTTTTTTCAGCCTTCACTCAAGGCACATAACTATCAAACTTAAAAACAATTTAGATGCCAATCTAAAACGGAGAGAACATTGGATTGAAGAAAATACCGTATTTTTCGGAATATAAGTCGCTCCGGAGTATAAGTCGCACCTGCCGAAAATGTGTATAAAGAAGGAAAAGACACCGAACTCTATTTAATAATACAACTCTAACATTTGACAACCAAACAATTAAACAAGGCGACACGGTAAAGAATCTGGGTATTATCTTCGACCCAACTCTCTCCTTTGAGGCACACATTAAAAGCGTTACTAAAACGGCCTTCTTTCATCTCTGTAATATCGCTAAAATTCGCTCCATTTTGTCCACTAAAGACACTGAGATCATTATCCATGCGTTTGTTACGTCTCGCCTCGACTACTGTAACGTATTATTTTCGGGTCTCCCCATGTCTAGCATTAAAAGATTACAGTTAGTACAAAATGCGGCTGCTAGACTTTTGACAAGAACAAGAAAGTTTGATCACATTACGCCTGTACTGGCTCACCTGCACTGGCTTCCTGTGCACTTAAGATGTGACTTTAAGGTTTTACTACTTACGTATAAAATACTACACGGTCTAGCTCTATCCTATCTTGCCGATTGTATTGTACCATATGTCCCGGCAAGAAATCTGCGTTCAAAGGACTCCGGCTTATTAGTGATTCCCAAAGCCCAAAAAAAGTCTGCGGGCTGTAGAGCGTTTTCATTTCGGGCTCCAGTACTCTGGAATGCAGTTCGAGATGCCACCTCAGTAGAAGCATTTAAGTCTCACCTTAAAACTCATTTGTATACTCTAGCCTTTAAATAGACTCCCTTTTTAGACCAGTTGATCTGCCGTTTCTTTTCTTTTTCTTCTATGTCCCACTCTCCTTTGTGGAGGGAGTCCGGTCCGATCCGGTGGCTATGTACTGCTCGCCTGTGTATCGGCTGGGGACATCTCTGCGCTGCTGATCCGCCTCCACTTGGGATGGTTTCCTGCTGGCTCCGCTGTGAACGGGACTCTCGCTGCTGTGTTGGATCCGCTTTGGACTGGACTCTCGCGACTGTGTTGGATCCATTATGGATTGAACTTTCACAGTATCATGTTAGACCCGCTCAACATCCATTGCTTTCCTCCTCTCTAAGGTTCTCATAGTCATCATTGTCACCGATGTCCCACTGGGTGTGAGTTTTCCTTGCCCTTATGTGGGCCTACCGAGGATGTCGTAGTGGTTTGTGCAGCCCTTTGAGACACTAGTGATTTAGGGCTATATAAGTAAACATTGATTGATTGATTGATTGATATATAAGTCGCATTGGTGTATAAGTCGTATTTTGGGGGGAAATTTAATTGATAAAACCCAACACCAAGAATAGACATTTGAAAGGCAATTTAAAATAAAAAAAGAATAGCGAACAACAGGCTGAATAAGTGTACGTTATCCATCCATCCATCCATCCATTTTCTACCGCTTATTCCCTTTTGGGGTGGCGGGGGGCGCTGGCGCCTATCTTAGCTACGTTATATGATGCATAAATAACCAACTGAGAAGGTGCCTGGTATGTTAAAGTAACATATTATGGTAAGAGTCATTCAAATAACTATAACATGCTATACGTGTGTGTTAATTCCACACATAAGTCGCTCCCGAGTATAAGTCGCACCCCTGGCCAAACTATGAAAAAAACTGCGATTTATAGTCCGAAAAATACGGTACAAGGATTATTTTTGCAGAGAACAGTAAATGTATGTTAAAAATATATTTTAAAAGAATGAGCTGTGCTGAATTTGACAATGGGCAGTTCTGTCATTAAACGGGTTACTGAAATAAAGCTACTCGGTGTCAATGTGGACAATACAACCGTCCCTTGTTTATCGCAGTTAATAGTTTCAGGACATGTGATGAATGAATTTCCGCAAAGTAGGAATCAATAATTTTAAATGAAATATTTTCAAAGCAAGAGCATAAAAAGCCTGTTTATGACCTTCTAAATACATTTTTCAACAATATGAGAGCCCTCTAGACATGAAATAACACTTTGGTCACCTTTACACTCTTTTATTTCAGAATAGTAATGCTATCTGAGACTGAGCCAATCAGTGGCCACAAGTCTCAACAGCACACTCTAATTCAGGGGTGTCAAACTCATTTTACCTCAGAGGCCGCATGGAGGAAAATCCATTCCCAAGTGGGGCGGAATGGTAAAATCATGGCATGATAACTTCAAAATAAAGACAACTCCAGGTTGTTTACTTTGGCCAAAAATAGAACAAACACACATTGTGAAAATGTATAAATCACAAATAATCCTCTGGAAAAAACACTTCAAGTTTTTGGAAAATTCTGTGGAAATTGGTGCAGTTTCAAAAACACAATGAGTTTAGACGTGGTCTCAGTTTATCTACAAAGCCAGGATTAAACGTTAAATTGCAGTCTTTCTGGGATTGAACAAAAAACACATGTGAACTCTTCGAGGTATCGAACACCTCCTTTGTCATGTCCACGTATCAATCCAAAGTTAACTCAACAAACCGTGAGAATCGGAGGTAAAAACTATTCAACAGGGTTAAGTTTTCTCACTATATTTTCATCACTTAGTTGGCGTCTGTCGTGGCGGTAATCCTAGAACCCGTTGGTAGAACACCTTACTTCACCGGTTTGGTCCATGTGCCGCCTCTAATGGCTCTGATATTCCGAAACGTTTTGGGTGTATAGAAAATAGTTTTATCCATCTATTATTAATGTTATTTTTATGGAAAAATGACGACAACGAGGCATCTTGCAATGGTAAAAGTTGATTTTTAAGACAAAAAATGATTTTCAAGGTAAAAGTTGATTTTCAAGACAAAACATTATTTCCAAGGTAAAAGTTGATTATTCGAGTACACAAGATACTACCGTCTAATCTTAAAACCCCCCCAAAGACATTATTGGGGAGTAAGGGTGCCAAAAAACGATGTGTTTGAAGCGGAAGACACAAAACGTCAGGTTTTAAGTTTCCTCGCTCTACTTTGTACCTCTTGCTGGTCCTAACAGAATTGCTATTGTGACATCCAGTGGACACATTCAGAACAGCAGCTTCTTTCATTTAAAAAAAAAAAAAAAAAAAAAAGCACCTCATTTCAATACTTGGCAAACTCATCAGGGGGGCCGGTTAAAACCTGTTGGCGGGCCTGATCCGGCCCACGGGCCGTATGTTTGACACCGCTGCTCTAATTGGTTTACTCTCCACTAGTAGCCAATACTACTCTAGTATAGATACTTTTAGTTTATTTAGCTATGTATCTGCTTAAAAATACTTCATTTAAGTTAAAAATGAATAAATAAAAAATCTGCAATTTGGCTAAGTCGCAATATTTGAAGCGCAGTGTGGTGAGGGAAAACAGTATGTTAAATTTGAACAGCCAAATTGATAACATTTTACTGAAAATTGGCAGAACTATGGCAGTAATAAAGCACTGTAAAAATGTTTAGCTAATAGTATTATGAAAATGCTGGTTGAATAATCAGTTTTGTCCCGTTTAAATCATTGTCCTGTGACTGTATGTTGCTCAAAATGAAGCTGATGGTGTCGTCCATTTAGAACGTGTGTTATACGAATACATTTCTAATCAGGCTTGGTTAAATGTGAAGGGTCGGATTGATTTTACGGTTTTCAATTTTGTTAGAAAAACTATTCAAACAATAAGAAAGCCAATAATATTATACAACATACAACATTTCACGTGTCAGTCAACAGAAAGTCGCTTCTTGATACCTCTTGCCTCAAACTAATTTAATGCAGATGACGCAGCAATAGAGAGCAATGGGGGCTTGGAATTTCTTTCTTCAATTTCTGATGATGGGAATGATGAATTCAGTAACTTTTTGAATAAAATTAAGACTTTATACATGTACTAGGACCATCCAAAATAATGATTACGATTATTAGTAATCATGTTTATACGCAGATTAATCGCTGGCAAAATTCACTTCAAAATTCACTCCAATGGGAATTTAGATGAAACTGTTGCCAAGTTTTGAACAAAGTAACACTTTTGATTAACTTTTAAATGTTCTGAGATGATATTCTGACAATAAAATTGCTTTTGTGTCAAAATGTTGGGCTCTATCCTTAATTTAGATTGTGCAAGCGAGCAATAACCTGCAATTAATATGTGTGTGTATATATATATATATATATATATATATATATATATATATATAATATGACTTAAAAAAAATAATTTGACAGTACTAACTACAATTTACACTTATTTATTTTGCTTCTTGGTGTATGTTCTGGTTTCTAAACAACCTTTTCCATTTGATCCTTTTCCAGCCGAACATGGAGCAGTTTTATTTTGACTGTGGAGTTATCTGTTATGTATGAAAGTGTATATTCCTTTTTGCCTTAAAGGCCTACTGAAACCCACTACTACCCACCACGCAGTCTGATAGTTTATATATCAATGATGAAATATTAACATTGCAACACATGCCAATACGGCCTTTTTAGTTTACTAAATTACAATTTTAAATTTCCCGGGAGTTTCGTCTTCGAAACGTTGTGTAATGATGACGTGTATGCAAGACGTCACAGGTTTTTAGGAAGTATGAGCACTGCACACACACGCAGCTAAAAGTAGTCTGCTTTAACGGCATAATTATACCGTTTTTTGCACATCTGTGTTGCTGAATCTTTTGCAATTTGTTCAATTAATATTGGAGAAGTCACAGTGGAAAGATGGAGTTGGGAAGCTTTAGCCTTTAGCCACACAAACACACGGTGATTCCTTGTTTAAAATTCCTGGAGGTGAAACTTTCCTATGGATCAGACCGCGGCCAAGAGAACATGGATCCCTACCGAATGTCAACCAGCAGGTTTCGGTGAGAAATTTGTGGTTAAAAAGTCAGTTCTTACCGGAGAAAAGCTGAGCTTGTGCCGTCCATAGCTGCCGTCGACTCCCCTGAGACACTGCGCGTCAAGACACCCGTGGAGACACCCTTCCGACTATCAGGTACTATTAAACTCACTAAAACACTAGCAACACAATAGAAAGATAAGGGATTTCCCCCAATTATCCTAGTAAATGTGTCTAAAAAAAATTGGAATCCGTCCCCATGCAATCGCGTTTTTTTTTTAACTTTTTTTTTTTTTCTAGTCCGTCGCTATAAATATCCTCAAACACAAATCTTTCATCCTTGTTCAAATTAATGGGGAAATTGTTGTTTTTTCCCGGTCCGAATAGCACTTTATGTTGGAGGCTCCCATTAAAAATAATGTGAATATGTGAGAGCCCCCACACTTGTGATGTCATCGTCTGCGACTTCTGTTAGAGGCAGGGCTTTTTTGTCAGCACCAAAAGTTGCAAACTTTATCGTGGATGTTCTCAACTAAATCCTTTCAGCAAAAATGTGGCAATATCGCCAAATGATCAAGTATGACACATAGAATGGACCTGCTATCCCAGTTTAAATAAGAAAATCTCATTTCAGTAGGCCTTTAACGTTGTGCATGTGTAAAAGCCTTTTTGAAATTTCCGACCCCAGTAAGAACAGCGGCTGCTATGGCAGCAGCCAATGGGGATCTTAATAAACAAACTCCAGTGTCCACCACTAAGCAACAGTCTAAAACTAGTACCAAGGGGTTCTTACTGGGAGTTTAGCATCATGAGCTCTGCTCTCAGGAGTATAAATGTTGAGGTAAAGGCAGTCTTCGGAAACGTCAGGAATTTCTGTAATTAACCCGCCGAGCAGATCAGACACATCTTGAAGAATCTGTCTACTTTGCATGCACCTGAAAAGGAAAAAAATATATTTTTATCTACAAATGCATAAAAACACATGACAGGGCAAAAAAACATACCTTTATGTATTTAAATGACTTGATTTTGGTTAAGAGTATACTTAAGTAACGCTTACATGGGAGGCTGCTGGTGGCGTCTCTCACACCTTCCCACCTGTCCACATCCTGGGGTGCAGACAGTCTCAGAGCAGGGCCAAGGGGGGGCTTGGCAAAGGGGACACTCAGGTAGGCATAGACCCCAGTCTCCTTCCCCTTCACACTCACATAGTCACCTTTCAGGCTCCCGAGCGCTGTGTGGACTATGGGTGCTGTCAAGATAAAAGTGCTGAGTCAGAATCCTTGCGTCGTTTGCAATCAGTGGGTTAGGACAATTCTAAGCACCCCTGCCTAAAGATTGGATTGTGGTTGTTTTCCTGAAGGAACTCTCCTGAAGGAATCAAAGAACTATCTATCTAGTTCCTCCAGGATTTTGCAGGATTTTTTTTCCCGTGATTGTTGTGGCCTATACCTTCCTCTTTTGCAGAAAGTTGCAGCAAAAGTTGCAATGTTTTTACCATTAGAATAATTTTTTTCAGCAAAACTGAATCAATTTGTGATTTGAGGAATTTGTTATCAATATTTTAAGAAGCACAACATTTCAACAAAAATGGAAATACTGTGTTGATGTTTTACTCATTTTAGACTACAGACTTAATAGTAGACACTAAATGGCAGAAGAAGGACACATATACAGTATTTTCCAGACTACAAGGCGCACTTAAAATATATTTTTTCCCCTCAAAACTCGACAGTGCGCCAAAGAACGAGATTCCTCTACAGAATCTCCTCTCTGGTCAACAAAAGCACCTTGAGGATTCTAGCGGGAACTCTCGTTCAACCCTTCTTCGATTACGCTTGCACCTCCTGGTACCCCAGCACCTCCAAAACCCTCAAATCTAGAGTCCAAACATCCCAGAATAAGCTAGTCCGGTTACTTTTAGACCTCCACCCCAGATCACACCTCAATCCAACCCACTTCTCCAAAGTGGGCTGGCTCAGGGTGGAGGACAGAGTAAAACAACTTGCACTGAGCCTAGTCTATAAAATCCGCTACACCTCCTTGATACCGAAGTACATGTCAAATTACTTCCTTAACGTAAATGACCGCCATAACCACAACACCAGGGGGAGCTCCACAAACCACGTTAAACCCAGATTCCCGTCTAACAAAGGTCTTAACTCATTCTCTTTCTATGCCACATCAATGTGGAATGCACTCCCAACAGTTATAAAAGTAAGTGCATCTCTATATTCCTTCAAAACCGCTCTAAAACAACACCTCCAGGCAACTTCAACGCTTTACTAATACCCTCCTCCATTCACATCCCATCTCCCCGGATTATAAACAACTCAAATGTACTTCTAATGTATATACTTGTTCTTATGCTATGTGAACTCACTATGTTCTCTGCTGGCTGTACATATCCTACTAAATAAGACCTACACTGTTTCAATGTCCACATTTCTCTGTTGATGCAATTGTTGATGACTGAAGTTCTGATATCAACCAAAGCTCCTCATCCCACCCCCCGGATTGTAAATAATTCAATGTACATACTATGATGATTAACTTGTGTGATGACTGTATTATGCTGATAGTATATATTTGTACCATGAATTGATTAACGTGGACCCCGACTTAAACAAGTTGAAAAACTTATTGGGGTGTTACCATTTAGTGGTCAATTGTACGGAATATGTACTGTACTGTGCAATCTACTAATAAAAGTATCAATCAATCAATCAATGTAACACGGTGCGCTTAATGTAAGTTTGGTTGAGCTCACCCACCTCAAAGCTATTTTACTTGGTACATGGTGTAATGATAAGTGTGACCAGTAGATGGCAGTCAAATATAAGAAATAAGTGTAACCTGCACTATGATGGGTCTCAAGTAAACAACACCAATATTTTAAATGTTTCATTGAACATATAGAACATTACACACGGCGCTCAAAAATCTATCAAAATGATATGAAGCTGCGCTGCTTGAAGGATTGTATGCGCTTTAAACATACGGAGTATTGTTATGGTGTGTGTATAAGGTAAGACATTATCTTGCGTTTTTTTATGCAAAAGCAACGTTTCTTACCTTTTGGTACCTGCTGATCTGTATTTGATGTGACGCTTAGCTGGCATAGTGGCGGTGTTTTTTTTTATTTATTTTTTTTTTTTATTAAATCAACACAAAAACACACAAAATACACTTTCCATCAGTGCATCAACCCCCCAAAGAAAACCCCTCCCTCCCCCATTCACACCCAGCCACGCCCACTCACACAAAAAAGGGTTGTTTCTTTTTGCTACCAAAATGCTGGTTCCCACAACATATATAACACAGTCTGCAAGGGACATAGTCCCTGAAACACACATGATTGTGTGTGTCGCCGGTCCACTAACACTATCATTAATTACTATTTTTTATGTAATTGTTTTATATGATTTTACTTTCTTTTTTATCCAAAAAAAATGTCATTGTTTTCCTTTTTTTTTAATCTCATTTTATTTTATTAAAAAAATAAATAAAAAATAACCTTATCTTCATCAGACCAGGTTGTTAATGGAATTAGACTTGTCTAAAAGGTTTTTAAAACCAGGTCCAGTCCAGACAATGTCAAAGTGGGCCTCAGCAACACACACCCTCATCCATGTACAACAACAAAAATTAGGGAAACAAGCTATAAACAAAATTACATTTTCATAAAAAGCATTTGTGTATAGTCCATATTATGTCCAAGTCAGATTCAACACACACTTTCATTTTGTACACTCAAAAAAAGGGAACACAACCACAGATAGCATATATGTTGCTGTTGTTGCATATCTATAAACATTATTACATTTTCATAATAAGCCTTTAAGGATTTCCAATCTTTTTTCATGTTTTTTGGCATCATTATCGTTGTCAATCATGTATCTTTCTAAAGTTAAAAAATACTGAATAAATGTTTTAAAGAAAGTAATACTAAGTGAATATCTATTTTTGGCCTTAAAAATAAACCTTTTACCAAGTACTATAATTAAATTGACTAAGTCGGTGGCGGTGTTTGCGTTCTCCCGTGGGTGCAGCGAAGATGTACACGGCGTACAGGTAGGAATAATAATTTATTTATACTATATAACAAACTAGAAACAAAGACACTTGCACAAAGGCACTACCAAAAACCAACAGAACTAGCGTGGGAGCTAGAAGGAACAAAAAGCGCTAGCGTGGAAGCTAGGGACATAAACAAAACAAGAATAGCGTGGAAGCTAACAAGTAACAAAAGTAGTCTTTACCACAATGCAGGACGAGCGGCGTCAACTGTTGCGTGGGAGCAAACAAGAGTCCCAAGGACGAGTGTCAAACAAAGGTGGTCTTAAATAAGGAGATAATCACAAATCAGGTGTGTGACGACAAACCAGAGACAGGTGACACTAACGAGTTACCATGACAACAGAAACCAAACAGGAAGTGCCACCGGGAACCAGAGACGTCAAATACAACACAGGATGACAACAAAACAGAACAAAACCCAGAATATGACCTGGTCCAAGACGTGGACCATGACATTTGGAATCTGCGTAAATCCTGAAAAATTGTGCGCGTCCGCGCCGACACCATAGCCACAAGCTTCTTCTTTTCTCTATTGTCTTGTTATAGGACATTCATCCTCCGCTGTTGCCATTTCTAATATAAAGTAGGGTGAAGTTCTTACTTATATCTGTCAGTAAACTCGCCATGAACGCGCTAAAACATACCGGTGTAGTGAGTTTACATTATTCACCCAAAGAAATTTAGTTAAATTGATTAACATGGACCCCGACTTAAAGAAGTTGAAAAACGTATTCGGTTGTTTCCATTCAGTGGTCAATTGTACGGAATATGTACTGTACTATTTGGAAAAGAACAACAAATACCATTTATCTTCTAGATATGTAATTGCATCTTCTAGATATGTAATTGCTTCTTGGGGCGGTATAGCTCGGTTGGTAGAGCGGCCGTGCAAGCAACTTGAGGGTTGAAATCCCCGCTTCCGCCATCCTAGTCCCTGCCGTTGTGTCCTTGGGCAAGACACTTTACCCACCTGCTCCCAGTGCCACCCACACTGGTTTAAATGTAAAAAATTTGATATTGGGTTTCACTATGTAAAGCGCTTTGAGTCACTAGAGAAAAAGCGCTATATAAATATAATTCACTTCACTTCACTTCACTACTGTGTAAACTGTACTTTTTCATATAATGTATTCTCTTCCTTTGCAATCTACTAATAAAAGTTTTAATCAAATTGAATCAAAGTTATTAGCGTTCCGGTCGGATGGTTTTTCACGGGACACATTTCCGGTGGGGTTGTTTCTGGATAAGGAGATGCTGCTCCGTTATTGATTTAAGTAAAGTCTGAATGTCATTAAAACAGTTAGCTCCATCTATTGACACTTCTACCACTCCCGTCCTTGCACGCTACACCGCTACAACAAAGATGACAGGGAGAAAACGCTGCCGAAGTTGAGCCATGCAAATAAGACCGCCCACAAAACGGCGCATCTGGAAGCGACTGTCAGAAAGCGGCTTGAAGATTATCTGTAAAACATAATTTATGCAACATTTTGACCAAATAAAACATGTTATGAAAACCACAACGAAGTGTTTTACATTTAGAAAATAATAATAATGACTCCTTTTGCACTCTAAAATCCGGTGGACCTAATATATGAAAAAAGGTCAAACAAAGACCATTCATCAGCAATGCGCCTTATAATCCGATGCACTCTATGGTCCGCAAAATACGGTATATAGTAAGAGTTTATTACCTTTTAAAAGTTTCCATCTTAAACATTTGTTTATGTTCCAACACATTTACAATCGCACATTAAGAGTGTTTTTGAACAGTGGAGATCCATACATAGCACTCATTTATGTTGTAAACAAGAGGATGAGAGAGCATCATCACACTTCAACATCTCTGTCATCTATATGCTGTTTATTTGTTTAGTCAGCTTGGCAGATAAGAAAATATTCCTAATGGTCTTAGCCTGAATAAATAAAGATTAAATAAATAAATCAATTGTGTCAGTGATGGCTCTACACCAGGAGTCGGGAACCTTTTTGGCTGAGCGAGCCGTGAAAGCCAAATTTTTTTAAATGTATTTCCGTGAGAGCCATATCATATTTTTCAACACTGAATATAACTAAATGCGTGCATTTTTTTAAGTAAGACCAACATTTTTAGCGTATAATAAGTCTCTAATTCTTTTTAATAAAATTGTTATTTCTTGAACAGGTGCGGTAGAAAGGGATGGATGGATTAAAATGCATGAGAATGTTTTATATTTTGAACGCTTTTTTTCACATCGTGATTACCAGCGGAATTATTCATTACTTGTGTGTTAAGCAATGTCAGCTAAGATTTATCTGAGAGCCAGATGCAGTCATCAAATGAGCCACACGTCTGGCTCTAGAGCCATAGGTTCCCTACCCCTGCTCTACACCAAGCTTAGAGGGGCTATAGCCCTGTAAGAAATCTGTTTAGCCCCAGTTGATTCATTCAGCCTTTTTGGGCCCTATCAAGCAAATCCAACATTTCTTACCCGTTGCACTGCAAAAACTGAAATCTAAGTAAGATTAAAATATCTCAAATAAGGGTGATAATTGCTCATTTTCTGTCTGAAAAGATAATTCTTCTCACTAAGCAGATTTATGTTAAAGTGTTTTACTTGTTTTAAGGGTTTCGGTCCTCAATGATCTCAGTAAGATATTACAGTTTGTTGCTGAGATTTTATGACCCATATTGAGTAAAACATGCTTGAAACTAACCCCTTTCAAGCCTTGCACAAATGTATCTGCCAAGATGTAAAAAAAACAAAACGTGTTGTTGTACTGTGCAGGTTTGAAATAAATACTTCAATTCAGAATATCAACTGTTGCAAAACTGTGTCAACACTCACAAGTATTAAACTAATTTTTTAAAGTAATAATTTTATGACCCGTATTGAGTGAAACATGCTTAAAACTAACCCTTTTCAAGCCTTGCACAAATGTATCTGCCAAGATGTAAAAAAAAAAACGTGTTGTTGTACTGTGCAGGTTTGAAATAAATACTTCAATTCAGAATATCAACTGTTGCAAAACTGTGTCAACACTCACAAGTATTAAACTACTTTTTAAAAGTAATAATTTTATGACCCGTATTGAGTGAAACATGCTTGAAACTAACCCTTTTCAAGCCTTGCACAAATGTATCTGCCAAGATGTAAAAAAAAAAAACGTGTTGTTGTACTGTGCAGGTTTGAAATAAATACTTCAATTCAGAATATCAAGTATTAAACTACTTTTTTAAAGTAATTTTATGACCCATATTGAGTGAAACATGCTTGAAACTAACCCTTTTCAAGCCTTGCACAAATGTATCTGCCAAGATGTAAAAAAAAAACGTGTTGTTGTACTGTGCAGGTTTGAAATAAATACTTCAATTCAGAATATCAACTGTTGCAAAACTGTGTCAACACTCACAAGTATTAAACTACTTTTTTAAAGTAATAATTTCTTATTTCAAACATGAAAAAAAAAATCATGATTTTGACACAATTGTGTCTCATATTAAAACAGATGACAGCCAAATGGACTTTGCTGTTTTATTTACAATGAAACAAGAGAAAACATGTACTCGTATAGTAGTACAGTTGTTATTAGTGAGAATATACTTGTTTTAAAAGGTATTTTGGGGTTCATTGAGGTTAGCTCATTTTACTTGTTTTGGAAAATATTGACAAGCCAAATCGTCTTGTTCTATCCATCCATCCATCCATTTTCTGCTGCTTATTCCCGTTCGGGGTCGCGGGGGGCGCTGGCGCCTATCTCAGCTACAATCGGGCGGAAGGCAGGGTACACCCTGGACAAGTCGCCACCTCATCGCAGGGCCAACACAGATAGACAGACAACATTCACACTCACATTCACACACTAGGGCCAATTTTAGTGTTGCCAATCAACCTATCCCCAGGTGCATGTCTTTGGAAGTGGGAGGAAGCCGGAGTACCCGGAGGGAACCCACGCATTCACGGGGAGAACATGCAAACTCCACACAGAAAGATCCCGAGCCTGGATTTGAACCCAGGACTGCAGGACCTTCGTATTGTGAGGCAGACGCACTTACCCCTCTGCCACCGTGAAGCCCTTGTCTTGTTCCATCCATCCATCCATCCATTTACTACCGCTTATTCCCTTTCGGGGTCGCGGGGGGCGCTGGCGCCTATCTCAGCTACAATCGGGCGGAAGGCGGGGTACACCCTGGACAAGTCGCCACCTCATCGCAGGGCCAACACAGATAGACAGACAACATTCACACTCACATTCACACACTAGGGCCAATTTTAGTGTTGCCAATCAACCTATCCCCAGGTGCATGTCTTTGGAAGTGGGAGGAAGCCGGAGTACCCGGAGGGAACCCACGCATTCACGGGGAGAACATGCAAACTCCACACAGAAAGATCCCGAGCCTGGATTTGAACCCAGGACTGCAGGACCTTCGTATTGTGAGGCAGACGCACTAACCCCTCTGCCACCGTGAAGCCCTTGTCTTGTTCCATCCATCCATCCATCCATTTACTACCGCTTATTCCCTTTCGGGGTCGCGGGGGGCGCTGGCGCCTATCTCAGCTACAATCGGGCGGAAGGCGGGGTACACCCTGGACAAGTCGCCACCTCATCGCAGGGCCAACACAGATAGACAGACAACATTCACACTCACATTCACACACTAGGGCCAATTTAGTGTTGCCAATCAACCTATCCCCAGGTGCATGTCTTTGGAAGTGGGAGGAAGCCGGAGTACCCGGAGGGAACCCACGCATTGTTCTATTGGCAGATAATTTTGCTTAGTTCAAATAAAATACCCCTAATTTATTTTTTTTTTCGTTTTTGAACACTGACTTTTTGCCGTGTGGTACCTGCTGTTGGGTATTTGGGATCTGCATAAGTCACGAACATTTTTAAACCAAACCATGGAGACATTAGAAAACAATCTTGTCTTCCTTCATATTTCCTCCTTCCTCGAAATGGAGCATGCATGTGAATAAGACAGCTTTGGGGCAGCCAATCGTCTCCGCGAAACCATCTTTGCTAATCCTATCACCGGGCTGAGTCCATCTTTCTGTGGCCAATCACGCAACTAGGTTCATCTTTCCAAGCCCTTATCAAAAGACCCCCCTTGGTCCTCCTATCTTCTTCTAATCTTGTCTTTTTTTTAATCACGCACACAAATCAGCACAAACACACTCCGATAGAAGTTGAGAGGCATTTTACGTTTTTATAGGTCAAAGTTGGAATGTTCGGGTCACGGCAATAGTTTGGACAGCCTTGCAATACATGGTTGGTCATACACCTACTGCACAGGTCAGGTAAGGTTGCTTTACACCAGGAGTCACCAAACTTTTTGAAACCAAGAGCTACTTCTTGGGTACTGATTAATGCGAAAAGCTGCCAGTTTGATAGACACTTAAAAAAAATTGCCAGAAATAGCCAATTCGCTCAATTTACCTTTAATAAATAAATCTATCCATATATATATATATACATATATATATATATATATATAAAATGTGCATTTCTGTCTGTCGTTCCGTCGTACATTTTTTTTCCTTTTACGGAATGTTTTTTGTAGAGAATAAATGATGAAAAAAACACTTAATTGAACAGTTTAAAAGAGGAGGAAAAAAAAATGAAAATTAAATTTTTAAACATAGTTTATCTTTAATTTCGACTCTTTAAAATTCAAAATTCAACCGAAAAAAAGAAGAGGAAAAAAAGCTAATTCAAATTTTTGGAAAAAATTAAAAAAAAAAAAAATTTGGAACATCTTTATTAATTTTTCCTGATAAAGATTAATTTTAGAATTCTGATGACATGTTTTGAATAGGTTAAAATCCAATATGCACTTTGTTAAATATAACAAATTGGACCAAACTATATTTCTAACAAACACAAATCAATATTTCTTCTGGATTTTCCAGAACAAAAATTTTAAAAGAAATTCAAAAGACTTTGAAATAAGATTTCGATTTGATTCTACAGATGTTCTAGATTTGCCAGAATAATTTTTTTGAATTTTAATCATAGTAAGTTTGAAGAAATATTTCACAAATATTGTTCGTCAAAAAAAACAGAAGCTAAAATGAAGAATTAAAGTAAAATTTATATATAATCCTTTGCAATAAAAAAAATTTATTTACTCGACCATTGATTTAAATTGACAGGAAAGAAGAGGAAGTAATTTAAAAGGTAAAAAGGTATGTTTAAAAATCCTGAAATCATTTTTAAGGTTGTATTTTTTCTCTAAAATTGTCTTTCTGAAAGTGATAAGAAGCAAAGAAAAAAATTAATGCATTTTTTCAAACCAAGTCTTTAAAATATTTTCTTGGATTTTCAAATTCTATGAGTTTTGTCTCTCTTAGAATTAAAAATGTCGAGCAAAGCGAGACCAGCTTGCTAGTAAATAAATACAATTAAAAAAAATAGAGGCAGCTCACTGGTAAGTGCTGCGATTGGAGCTATTTTTAGAACAGGCCAGCGGGCTACTCATCTGGTCCTTACGGGCAACCTGGTGCGCGTTGGTGACCCCTGGTTTACACTAACATTAATCTGCTACAGAGACGTTAGGGAGAGTTTCATCAGGTGAATGGGTAAAAAGTCAATTAACAATCAAAGTTTATTTAAAGTGTATAGCCCTTAATCACAGGTGCCTCGTAGGGCTGGAGTTATGGCCAATCCCTTATCGGGGAGCTGCGTCACACAGGCCCTACAGCAAACCTAATAGTCATGGTGCATTTGTTGCTGACAGGCTTAACCAGTTCCATTAATATTAGGATAGGATAGACTTTTATTTATTCCACAATGGGGAAATTGTGTTGTTGCATTGCAGGTTTTTACATACAGTAACAAAAGTAGAGCATAATGACAAACAAAAAATAGTAATAAATACAACATAAATAAACAATCAAAAACATGGTGTGTGGCATAGCAGTGCTGGTGTGCACCATACTGAAGCAGAAAGAGTCGATGATATAAAATATATGAAAAGGCTGCTGACGGTGTGTTTGACAGAGAAGCATCTCGGAACAAATACTGTAGAAGTTCACTCTCCAAGGTAAATGCTGTTCACTGTTATTACATTACTTCATAAAACTACAGTAGCTAGTAGTACATTTGATTGTATTGTTTATATACAATAATTCTTATCTAAAAGTGTGTTTTTATTTTTTACGTGTTAACATTGTGTTTTTGGCGGGGGGGGGGGGGGCAAGCACTGATTAAATTAACTCTAATTCCTTTTCAATTGCTGTTGATTTCAGATACAAGTGTTTTGAGTTAAGAGCTCAGTCAGGGAACAAATTAAGCTTGTAAGCTGAGGTACAATTGCACATCAATCAGTGATGGAAAGCAGACAAGAAAAAAGAAATGTGTTTAAAAAAAACACTGACAATCAAACAGTAGTAAAAAAAAGTACTGCACAATCAAGTGTTAGGAAAACAAATTAAATGTTAACAATAAAAAATAGGAGTAAAAATTAAATCAACGTATAGGAAAAGAATAACATTTGATTAAAGACAAAGTAAGAGGAGATTTAATGAAAATCATATCCGTTAAGTATTCCAGTTTTAGATGATATGAAAAGTAATCAAGTTGCACAGTTGGCAGCTGGCCAACACCCACATGGCCTTTGGACACACACAATTCAGCAACAGTGGAGGACTAAGATTTAGATTAAAAACACACTTGGAACATCGAAACACAAATGAGTTATAAAGGCATTAAAGCATCAACCACTTCTGCAAAGTCAATCAATCAATCAATCAATGTTTATTTATATAGCCCCAAATCACAAATGTCTCAAAGGACTGCACAAATCATTACGACTACAACATCCTCGGAAGAACCCACAAACAAGTCAAACAAATACTGCTACTCACCGTCACTTTTTGCAGCAACACATGCAAACAAGAGGGTCAAAAGAAAGCAAAAGGTTTCCTTCATGGTGGTCCTCCTTGTTGCTGGTGTAGTTGTGACTGTCCACACAAACTTCTACGTGCAGCTGCACTTTAGGAGTAGGAGTGACACTCTTTGCTCTACTTTCGCAATCTGGAAGCCCAGCCCACTTTTACCATTTGAAGTTATCACCCCACCAAAACATGAATTTGCTACAATCATACTTCCATAACGCACCCTCTATTTCCTGCTAATTTACGTCCTTTGCATCATATCATATCTGATAGAAAAAACAGAATTGGACATGTGTGCACCAGGGGCGTCAGTAGACCTAATACTGTACTGGGGCACACCTGGGGCACAAATAATTCATGTGAGCGTGCAAAGCGCGCAACCAAAAACATTTTTAGCACTTATTTGTCATAAAAAAATACGTAAACAGTGCTTTAAACTATGAAATCATATCAGATTATGTTGAATGGATCTTTGATGAACCACCTGAAATTAACTAATGCATTTGACCTACTTGTGCACTTTTTTACTCCAGACTTCTAAACTGCTACTGGTAAAAGCAAAAAGGAAGAGCAATGAATCTTTTTGAAATATATATTGCAGTAATCATCTGCAAATTTAACATCTACAAAAGTAAAACAAAAAATAAAGCACCCCTACATCTCTGGGTTCTTTTCTATTATTTAATTTCCATTTATGGCAATGTGGCTAATCCTATTTCAGATACACACAACTATAAAATATACACAAAACAATAAAGCCACAGTAGTAGAATAAATGAACAACTGTTGTGTGTCTGTTCAGGGAATCATTTTCTGAGAAGTAAACTGTAACGTCTCCTTTTCATTTTTGCAAAGTGGTCAATCACTCTGGACAGACATGGAAATATTACAGTAACTGTTATACAGTTGACCAGTGGTTCCCAACTGCTGGGTCGTGACATAAAAGTGGATTGTGTGTCATTTTCAGTGAGTCGCAGTCACATGTGTGCATGAAAAAAAAAAAAGTTTAGGGAGAAAAAAATCAAATTGTGGCAACAAAACCAGATATTTTTTTTAGCCATTTTTCTAGTGACTATTAGTGAGTATTTTAGCAAAAGGCAAACCGACTAACAAGTTGGAGGAGGACTCAGGACAGACATGGAAATATATTTTTTAAAAATCTAAATGGGGCAACAAAACCCGATATTTTCAGCCATCTTTCTGAAAACAAATACAGAAATGTTACTATTTTTTCTGGAAACAAAACCAGATGCTTTAACTGTAGCCATTTTTCTGGTGACAAAACAAGATTATTTTTGTCAAAGTCACACCGATTAACAAGACAAGTCTACTGTGCTATTTTTCTGTGAAATAAACTTGAATGATTTAAAAATTTGGCTCACGACTTGATGATATGGAAAAATGTTTTTCTTCCTGAAAAATGTTTTTCTTCCTGAAAATAAACCATTTGAGAAGCACTCAACTCACACATGCTGACTCCAAATCATCATTGATACAGAACCAGCAGACAATAACCAACATTATGTTTCATGTTCATTGGAAATTCCCCCGACAGCTCGTACAGCAAATGAATATGTTTGTCTGATACAAGGAATAACGTTAGCTAACTTAGCATCAACTTAAGACAATGATGTTGCCTAGCTAGCTAGGACTTCACTTACATCTCTCATTCCTGCTGCTTCTTCTCTGCTGCGGGCGAATAACTTTCTTAAATCCATCTAGGAGTTACAGTTTGAGTCAAATCAAAATCAAAATATTGCAATTAGTAAATTGTTGTTGGCTAACGTTACCTACCTCAAGCAGTGATTCGAATCCCTCCTCTCTCTCTCTCTCTCTCTCTCTCTCTCAACCGAAGATCCACACGTGAATAAATTACCGTATTAAGTAGCCATGTGCTCATTGTTTCGTGGAGTGAATACAGTAGCAATCAATGACCATACTAAGTAGTATGTGCGCTGTTGTCTATGTTATGTAGACTTAAAACTCTGAAGCATTTTTTTTTTAATTGGTGAAATTTTTACTGGGGCACTGCAGATCAACAGTGGGGCACGTGCCCCAGTGAAATATGTCTGGTGACGCCCCTGGTGTGCACTTTTCAGAACGCAATTATTGAAATTTAAAACGTATGTGTACATAACAGAGGTGTGGACTCGAGTCACATGACCTGGACTCGAGTCACATGACTTGGACTCGAGTCAGACTTGAGTCCAGGACTATGATGACTTTAGACTCGACTTGACAAAATGTAAAAAGACTTGCAACTCGACTTAGACTTTAACATCAATGACTTGTGGGCTTCACGGTGGCAGAGGGGTTAGTGCGTCTGCCTCACAATACGAAGGTCCTGCAGTCCTGAGTTCAAATCCAGGCTCGGGATCTTTCTGTGTGGAGTTTGCATGTTCTCCCCGTGAATGCGTGGGTTCCCTCCGGGTACTCCGGCTTCCTCCCACTTCCAAAGACATGCACCTGGGGATAGGTTGATTGGCAACACTAAATGTTCCCTAGTGTGTGAATGTGAGTGTGAATGTTGTCTGGCTATCTGTGTTGGCCCTGCGATTAGGGGGCGACTTGTCCAGGATGTACCCCGCCTTCCGCCCAATTGTAGCTGAGATAGGCGCCAGCGCCCCCCGCGACCCCGAAAGGGAATAAGCGGTAGAAAATGGATGGATGGATGGACTTGTGACTTGACTTGGACTTGAGCCTTTTGACTTGACATGACTTGCTACTTTCCCCAAAACCCAACGATTAAAAAGTTATTCAGGAGAGCTCCATATCTGTCCATGTCTGTCAGCGTGTGTGCGATGACAGTGTGCGCGCTACCTGTCAGAACAACAGCCAATCAAATTACATCCACGTTATTTTCGTCACACAGCATTCAGCCAATCAAATTGCAGAAAAACCAACGAAGAAGAGCTCTCAAACAACACGCCAGTGAGGAAAGTTATGCCAAAATTTGTTTTGTTCGGGTATAAAAATTACGACTTGGTCAACAAAAAACGAATTGCCGTATGCAAAGCATGTGGTCCGTTCGAAGATTACAGACGGAGACGCAACAACTTCCAACTTCGTTCGACATTTGAAGTTGCACAAAGAAGGGTAAGTTTTGAATGTAAGTGAACATTTATTGGCTGAGTGACGTAACTTTTATTTACTGTTTAGTTAAATCAGTGAGGCTGTAAACTCACTGCTAACGTTAGAACCATAGACATCTTATAAGTAGACGCAGCATCGACCACTCCTGCCTACTGGCGCTGACGAGACGCGGGGCCGCCATCTTGGAGTGGTGATCCACTCCACTCAGTGCAATTTATTTGGCAAAAGCAATGAACTGTCAGCGCATTTAATTCATATTAACTCACTGAATACCACTGATATTCACGCGCTTTTTTTTTTCATACGTGTAACTATGCTAAAGGACACATTTTTTGGCGTGTTCATAGTTTGCTTAACAGTAATAGAATATTCTTATATGCTATAAGTGACCAGACGTCCAAGATCAAAACTGGGAATAATAATCCCAAAAAGGGGGAACAAAATGGTCAGCTATTTCTAAATTGAAGAAACAATATGATGAGGTTACATATACATGCATGTATCCTACATAAACAATGTATGAATACATTTGATATCTATATATATTATAGACTGTATTTCTGTTGCTGCAGCAGCAGAGAGTTTATTCTGTCTTGAAGCTTTGTATTGATATTTTCTATTACATTCTTCCCTTAAATGATCATGTTTACAGTGATTGTCTTATATGTATTTTTCATGTATGTTGCTTTGGATAAAAGTGTCTGCCAAGTTAAACATAAACATATATAAACACCTTAAAGTCTATACGTCAGCTAAAACCACCAATCGGTTTCACTGGATGTAACTGTTGCGACTAATAATTATAATTTGTTTTATTTCTCTAAAAACAGAATAAGTTAAGTTCACAAAAGGGAATTTAAATCAAAATGTATAAAAGTTCATAAGAAGGCTTTATTTAAGTTACTATGGTTAAAAATGTAATTTCATGCCTTTTTGTTGGGGGGCATGCGTTTGTTTTGAAGTGTCTCGACTGGTCTGTGAACGGATATAAGGAAGCTACTTCCGGGTATGAGTGAACATCTGTTTGATGCAATGAGAAGGGATAAAGAGAGCGACTGATGGTAACAAAGACTAAAAAGTGTCAAAAGGACTTTCAGCGTTTGGGCTACAAGAGCCAGAAGATCACAATTTCCTCCTAAAAGAAGCATGCAGGCCAACGAGGTATTTGTCATTACTGTTTGTATTTTACTTCGGTTAAATGTTTGAGCCACATGCTGTGCATGTTATATTTACGTTTGTAACGTGCTTTATTTTATTAACAGTTTTCATGGTGAATTGAAGGGAAAGAAAGCCTTCAATAAATCAGTCAAAGAAAGCCATTGTGTCAGAGCTATGTGGAGGGAGTTACACTGGACTCAGAATAAAAACAAATTCTGTCTTACCCAACAAAGTTAGTATTTGAATATTGTTACTTGAAGATTTATTCCTGGTTACAGTTATACTTTTAAATAATAAATGATAAATGGGTTGTACTTGTATAGCGCTTTTCTACCTTCAAGGTACTCAAAGCGCTTTGACACTACTTCCACATTCACACACACATTCACACACTGATGGAGGGAGCTGCCATGCAAGGCGCCAACCAGCACCCATCAGGAGCAAGGGTGAAGTGTCTTGCTCAGGACACAACGGACGTGACGAGGTTGGTACTAGGTGGGATTTGAACCAGGGACCCTCGGATTGCGCACGGCCACTCTTCCACTGCGCCACGCCGTCCCTAAGAAAGTATTGTCTTATACTTTGCCTGAAATGAGAATGCATCATAATCAGTGGCAGCTGGTTAATTTTCCATAGGGCCGTGAATTCT
This sequence comes from Nerophis ophidion, assembly GCF_033978795.1. NCBI lineage: Eukaryota > Metazoa > Chordata > Actinopteri > Syngnathiformes > Syngnathidae > Nerophis > Nerophis ophidion. The sequence goes on from NC_084622.1 coordinate 38,539,923, forward strand.
AAAAAGTACAACTCTGTTCCTTGTTATTTTCATGTATTTGTTATGTTTTTCATGTGTACGCACACATAAACACATATACAGTAGGAGATGGGAGCAATGAGATCAGCTAAGAACAGGATATAAACTGCTGTGGAACTAGTTACAATGCAATATGCCATGGAAATACAATGTTAACACTTTTTCGCAAATAAGTACAGTTGTACTTGTTTTTTCAAATGTGTTCATTCTGTAAAGGAATGAGTTAAATGTTTAAAATAACTGGTTAATAGTGCTTTAATAAAGTGCAATGTCGCACAATTTTTTTTATTATACTGTAAATACATACAGTATAACTCCTCCCCAACATCTCCGGGTTGGGGAGGAGACCCTGCCCCAAGTGGAGGAGTTCAAGTACCTAGGAGTCTTGTTCACGAGTGAGGGAAGAGTGGATCGTGAGATCGACAGGCGGATCGGTGCGGCGTCTTCAGTAATGCGGACGTTGTACCGATCCGTTGTGGTGAAGAAGGAGCTGAGCCGGAAGGCAAAGCTCTCAATTTACCGGTCGATCTACGTTCCCATCCTCACCTATGGTCATGAGCTGTGGGTCATGACCGAAAGGATAAGATCACGGGTACAAGCGGCCGAGATGAGTTTCCTCCGCCGTGTGGCGGGGCTCTCCCTTAGAGATAGGGTGAGAAGCTCTGCCATCCGGGAGGAACTCAAAGTAAAGCCGCTGCTCCTTCACATCGAGAGGAGCCAGATGAGGTGATTCGGGCATCTGGTCAGGATGCCACCCGAACGCCTCCCTAGGGAGGTGTTTAGGGCACGTCCAACCGGTAGGAGGCCACGGGGAAAACCCAGGACACGTTGGGAAGACTATGTCTCCCGGCTGGCCTGGGAAAGCCTCGGGATCCCCCGGGAAGAGCTAGACGAAGTGGCTGGGGAGAGGGAAGTCTGGGTTTCCCTGCTTAGGCTGTTGCCCCCGCGACCCGACCTCGGATAAGCGGAAGATGATGGATGGATGGATGGATGGATACATACAGCGTTTTAAAAGCATACACAATCTTTGTAAATGCATTAGTCTGTGGTTAAAAGGACTTGAAAGGACTCGAAACTCAAAATGCAGGACTTGGGACTTGACTTTAGACTTTCCAGTCTTGCCTTGGGACTTGACTCGAGACTCGAGGGCAAAGACTTGAGACTTACGTGTGACTTGCAAAACAATGACTTGGTCCCACCTCTGGTACATAATGTGCACAAATACATATTTGGATTCTACCCTGTGCAATAATGCAATGCAATTATATTACAGTAATAATATTACAACACAATGCAAAGGTCTTTGACTTATCTTATTAAATGGAGCCATAAAATGATTTGTTGGCGCATATGTTGGTTTTCTATGACAACACGTGTTGCAATGCATTTTGGGATTGCAAGATAAAAACTCACATTAGGTTTAGTTACACTTTATAAATCTCACACACGTACATGCAGATGTACACAAATGATCCTATTGTGTTAATATGTGTGTGACCGATATTTTCTCAACATATTGTAATGCCCGCGGTGGTGAAGGAGTCACACAGACGAGGATGCGCCGTTCAATCGCTTTATTAACAAGCGGTAACTTTTAGTAGTACCAAAATAAGGCACACACATACACGAGCTGCTGTTAGCCACAACTCACGCTCATACACACACTGACACTTCCCCGCCACTCACACGCGCGTTCACCACACTCTTAAAGACACAGTACACAAATACAAATATCACAGATATTACACTATTGTCAAGTATTGGTGAGCGCAGAGAAGTGTTTTATTTTGAAGAGCCTCAAAAGTGTTTTAGTCCTGTTACTTATCCTGTTTGTAGCTCTGTGTGTCGCCACTACTTTTACATTGACTTTCAACTACAACTACTGAATCCATCCATACATCCATTTTCTACCGGTTGTCGTGGGTGGTGCTGGAGACTATCCTAACTGCATTTGGGCAAAAGGTGAGGTACACCCTGGACAAGTCACCACCTCATATTAGGGCCAACACAGATAAAGCTAGCGTTAGCTGTCTTTAAAGGGGAACATTATCACAATTTCTGAAGGGTTAAAACCAATAAAAATAAGTTCCCAGTGGCTTATTTTATTTTTCAAAGTTTTTTTCAAAATTTTACCCATCACGCAATACCCCGAAAAAACGGTTTCGAAGTGCCTGATATACACCATCGCTATATCCACCCGTCTATTGTCCTGTGACGTCACTGCCTGAAGCCACCAGAAACCGACATGGCAGATAGCACAGAAAGGTATAGCGATATTAGCTCGGATTCACTCTCGGATTTCAGCACCGTAAGCGATTCAACAGATTACTCATGTATTGAAACGTATGGTTGGAGTGTGGAGGCAAGTACTGAAAACGAAATTAAGGAAGAAACAGAAGCTTTTGAGCCATATCACGACAGACAACGGCACGGGAGGAAGCGCGGAAGAATTTGGCTATCGCCTTCTAACCAACGATTGGTATGTGTTTGTTTGGCATTAAATGTGGGTGGAGGGAAAGGCTGAATGCAAATATAGCTACAAATGAGGCATAATGATGCAATATGTACATACAGCTAGCCTAAATAGCATGTTAGCATCGATTAGCTTGCAGTCATGCCGTGACCAAATATGTCTGATTAGCACACTCCACATAAGTCAGTAACATCAACAAAACTCACCTTTGTGATTTTGTTGACTTTATCGTTGGAAATGCATCTGCTTTGAGTGTCGCAGGATATCCACACATTCTTGCCATCTCTGTCGTAGCATAGCTGTCGTCGGTACAGTGTGCGGAACAAACGAGGGACTTTCGCATCTTTTGACCACTGGTGCAACTTGAATCCGTCCCTGATCGTGTTGTTACACCCTCCGACAACACACCGACGAGGCATGATGTCTCCAAGGTACGGGAAAACAGTCGAAAAAATGGAAAATAACAGAGCTAATTTGACTTGGTGTGTGTAATGTTTGAGAAAATGGCGGATTGCTTCATGTTGTGACGTCACGGGTGAAAGGTCATCGCTCGACAGGCTATCAATTGAAAGGCGTTTAAATCGCCAAATTCACCCATTTAGAGTTCGGAAATCGGTTAAAAAAACATATGGTCTTTTTTCTGCAACATCAAGTTATATATTGTTATATACGCTTACATAGGTCTGGTGATAATGTTCCCCTTTAAAAAATGTGTATGCTATCATGACAACAGCATGACTGCAAACTTCTCTTGGACTCTTCTTGTATGTGTGCACGCACTTTCTAACATAATAACCCGCCATCTTAAAAGTATGCTAACCTTTCACCTGGTAGCATGCCAATGTTAGCATGCTAATGTTAGCTCTCCAACGTTTTATCCTCGTATTTTAGATACTCATGTTATAAACCAGATAATCATGGATTTCATTATATTTTAAGTATGTTAACTCTTCCCCTGTTACCATGCTACAGTTAACACGTTTTATGGTAACATTTTAGCTAATTTGGGGTGTCTATTTTCTACCGCTTGTCCCTTTCGGGGTCGCAGAGGGCGATGGAGCCTATCTCAGCTGCATTCGAGCAGAAGGTAGCGTACACACTGGACAAGTCGCCACCTCATCGCAGGGCCAACACAGAATGACAGACAACATTCCCACTCACATTCACACACTAGGGCCAATTTAGTGTTGCCAATCAACCTATCCCCAGGTGCATGTCTTTGGAGGTGGGAGGAAGCCGGAGTACCCGGAGGGAACCCACGCAGTCAGGGGGAGAACATGCAAACTCCACACAGAAAGATCCCGAGCCCGGGATTGAACTCAGAACCTTAGTATTGTGAGGCACGTGCACTAACCCCTGTTTTAACCAACTAATTGATTGAATGTATTTCCTTGAATTACCACAGGACATATAGTATGCACCTGCCTTGAATTACTGCTGGGTCAAACTCGCTTCCCAAAATAATTAGCGCATGCTTAGTATTACCGCCTGGTCAAACTCGTGACACTTCCCATTTTTACTGCATACCTTTGGTAAGTGCCGGAGTGAGAAGAGGTTTTAAAATAATTAGCGCATGCTTACTTTTACCGCATGCCTTTGGTAAGCGCAGGAGTGAGAAGAGGTTTTAAATTAATTAGCGCCCCGGCGGCAATTCAAGGAAATACGGTATATCCACTTTCAAATTATTTTTTGATGATACTAAAACTTCAGTCTGGCAACGTGCAACATAGCGTTCTAACATTCAAACCATGTCAACATTTAAAAAATGTAAACTGTCAAAACTGTCTGTCATCATACAAAACCTAAAACCAGTGAAGTTGGCACGTTTTGTGAATCGTGAATAAAAACAGAATCCAATTATTTGCAAATCCTTGTCAACCTATATTCAATTGAAAACACTGTAATGACAAGATGCTTAATGTTTAAACTGGTAAACTTTTTTTTTTGCAAATGTTATCTCATTTGGCTTCACGGTGGCAGAAGGGTTAGTGCGTCTGCCTCACAATACGAAGGTCCTGCAGTCCTGGGTTCAAATCCAGGCTCGGGATCTTTCTGTGTGGAGTTTGCATGTTCTCCCCGTGAATGCGTGGGTTCCCTCCGGGTACTCCGGCTTCCTCCCACTTCCAAAGACATGCACCTGGGGATAGGTTGATTGGCAACACTAAATTGGCCCTAGTGTGTGAATGTGAGTGTGAATGTTGTCTGTCTATCTGTGTTGGCCCTGCGATGAGGTGGCGACTTGTCCAGGGTGTACCCCGCCTTCCGCCCGATTGTAGCTGAGATAGGCGCCAGCGCCCCCCGCGACCCCGAAAGGGAATAAGCGGTAGAAAATGGATGGATGGATGGTTATCTCATTTGCAATTTGATGCTGCAACATGTTTCAAAAAAGCTGGCACAAGTGGCAAAAAATACTGGGAAATTTGAGGAATGCTCAAACACTTATTTGGAACATCCCACAGGTGAACAGGCTAATTGGGAAAAGGTAGGTGCTGTCACGCCAAATTTCTTCCCCCCTACAAAAACCTTCCCCCCCGGAAGAAATTTGGCGTGATAGCCCCTCTAATGCTTGAAAGACCCCAAAGAGGGCGGAGGACCTTAAAGCAGCCCACACAGCTGCCTGTTTTAAAAGCATTATAATTGGCTGATTGTCATTGGGGAAAAATAACGGTGAGGAAAAAATATTAGCATTCCAGCATGCTAACCTTTCAAGCTATTTTTGCGTCACAAATTTTGCAGCTGTAACCCTTAACGGTGAGGAAAAATATTAGCATTCCAGCATGCTAACCTTTCAAGCTATTTTTGCGTCACTAATTTTGCAGCTGTAACCCTTAACGGTGAGGAAAAATATTAGCATTCCAGCATGCTAACCTTTCAAGCTATTTTTGCGTCACTAATTTTGCAGCTGTAACCCTTAACGGTGAGGAAAAAATATTAGCATTCCAGCATGCTAACCTTTCAAGCTATTTTTGCGTCACTAATTTTGCAGCTGTAACCCTTAACGGTGAGGAAAAAATATTAGCATTCCAGCATGCTAACCTTTCAAGCTATTTTTGCGTCACTAATTTTGCAGCTGTAACCCTTAACGGTGAGGAAAAATATTAGCATTCCAGCATGCTAACCTTTCAAGCTATTTTTGCTTCGCTAATTTTGCAGCTGTAACCCTTAAGAGTCATATAACTTGGTATTGTCACGACCTCATTGGGGTCCTTCAGGCATTAGAGGGGCTGTCACGTCAAATTTCTTCCGGTGGGAATGTTTTTGTAGGGGTGAAGAAATTTGGCGTGATGGTGCCATGATTGGGTATGAAAGCAGCCTTCATGAAATGCTCAGTCATTCACAAACAAAGATGGGGCGAGAGTCTCCACTTTGAGAACAAATGCGTCAGCAAATTGTCGAACAGTTTAAGAACAACATTTCTCAACGAGCTATTGCAAGGAATTTAGGTATTTCAACATCTACAGTCAGTTTTTAAGTTCAATAATTGCGTTCTGAAAAGTGCATAGGTGTCAAATTCTGTTTTTTCTATTACATGTGATATGATGCAAAGGATGTAAATTAGCAGGAAATAGAGGGTGCGTTATGGAAGTATGATTGTAGCAAATGCATGTCATGTTTTGGTGGGGTGAAAACTTAAAATGGTAAAAGTGGGCTGGGCTTAGAGATTGCGAAAGTAAGGCAAAGAGTGTCACTCCTACTCCTAAAGTGAGGCTGCAATACAAACAGAAGAACTGACGAGTGCAGCCTTGCAGAAGTTTGTGTGGACAGTCACAACTACACCAGCAACAAGGAGGACCACCATGAAGGAAACCTTTTGCTTTCTTTTCACCCTCTTGTTTGCATGTGTTGCTGCAAAAAGTGACGGTGAGTAGCAGTATTTGTTTGACTTTGCAGAAGTGGTTGATGCTTTAATGCCTTTATAACTCATTTGTGTTTCAATGTCCCAAGTGTGTTTTTAATCCTAAATCTTAGTCCTGCACTGTTGCTGAATTGTGTGTGTCCAAAGGCCATGTGGGTGTTGGCCAGCTGCCACCTGTGCAACTTGGTTACTTTTCATATCATCTAAAACTGGAATAATTAATGGGTATGATTTTTACTTCATCTTTAATCAGACTTTATTCTTTTCCTATACATTCATTTAATTTTTTGTCCAATTTTCTATTCAACATTTTTTAACAATCAATTGTGCGCTATTTTTTTGTGCAAATATATTTTATTAGATTTTACAGTTAAAATGACAAACAGTCACATCCACTCATACACACACACATCCACACTTGAGGAGAGAGGTGCACATGAACTTTAACAACTCAAGGTTTACAGTACAAACATTATTAGAAAATATACCCAAATATTGTATATATATATATATATACATATACACACACATATATATATATCCATACATATATATATATATACATATATCCATCCATCCCGCTGCGGCTCACGATCAGCAGGCTATCGAGATCACAGCAAAATGGATGAACATACCTCGGCATCAAGGATCCTCAGGAAGTGTTCACAAGATCACCTCCCGAGGGCCTGTCCACCGTACACACTTAGAGGGGAAAAAAAGGGAAAAGTTACAGGGCTTGATCAATACAAAACAATAATCACAAAAAAAAAAAACAGAACAAAAAAGCAAGTAAACCATGACAAAACCATATCAGAAGTGACACAAGAAAAACAAATGTAGTGTTGAATCAGTACAAAAGATAATAACAATAAAAATAAAAAATAAAAAAGGAATACAACTACAAAAAAATGGCAGTTTAGTTTTTCTTTAAATGTCTATAAGTTATGCTTCAATATATGTCAGTAAATGTTTCCAGGTTAATTCCCATTTATTCATATTTGTAGAGTTTATAAATCTTATTTTTTCAAGAGTCATTACATTCACAAGTTCATTTAACCAGTTCCTGAAGTTGGGTGCAGATAAGAGTATTCCAGTCTCTGAGAATGAGTCTTTTGGCCAAAACCGTCCCAAGCAGCAACACACTTCTAATATGTTTCGGAAGCTTTTGTGTTTCTGAAGACCACCCAAATAAGATCACATCCCTATCAGGGACAATTTGTCTCTGATATACCCCCGAGTAAAATAAGAAAATGCTGGACCAAAATGATTGAATAATTGGACATCCCCAAAACGAGTGAGACAATGATCCTTCAGCAGATTTACATTTATCACAAAGTGGAGATGTATCAGGATAAAATTTGTGTAATAAAACTTTAGAATAGTAAAAACGATGAATCACTTTAAACTGTATGAGCCTATGTCTGCTGTTAATTGAGCACTTGTGAATTTGAGAGAGTGTCTGTTCCCATTGCTGATTGGGTATTGTTGTTCTTAGTTCCTGTTCCCATGCTCTTTTAACACTGTCTGCTGATGTCATGGACATAATGAAGCAGCTGACAAATTTAGCGATAAACTTTTTACTTGTGGGTGGTAAATTTAATAGTTCTAAAAGAGGATGTTTTTCATTTACCAGCTGAGACCAGCGCTACTTTTTAACTACTGTTTAATTGTCAGTGTTTTCTTTTTTTTTAAACACATTTCTTTTTTTCGTCTTCTTTCTTTTTTTTTTTTCTATGTCCTGTCCAGCTTCTCAGGCAAATCATATAGTTGATGTAGATGCCCATATCGGCTGTTCAGATTTACTTTACACAAGAGAAGTGTAGGATACTTCTCTTGTTGCCTTATTTGAATTTGACTTTATTAAATGTATTTATATTATCATTTGGTGCAGCCGGGCCGGAGCAGGAGGGGATAGAAAGAGAAAAAAAGGAAGACAGAGGGGGAAATAGTGGGGAGAAGAGGGGGATTAGACAGAAAGACAAAAACAACAACAGCAAACACAACAATAACAACAAAAACAACAACAATAGAACACCAGCACATACGACACGTACATATATGATCGTAAAAGTGATAGCAAATAAGCAGTTAGTGAAATAAATAATAATATAGGAATGACAATGACCATTTTTAAACCAAAACTGGAGCAATACAAATACCAATAGAAAAAGCGCTATTGATCATGAACAATACCAATAGTTTACCTCTATTTTCAACAATACAGTTGTTAAAATGCAACAATACATATACATAATGATAGCTAGAAAGGAAATAAAAATAAAAAAAAAGGAATACCGAAAGATGGAGGGGAAGAGAGAGAGGCAACCTATATTAATCTTGTAGATTGTTATAGTAACAATGGGTTAAGCTTTGTCAATATGCCATGTGTTTCCCAGTTTACCCTAGGGCAACAACGTTGATCCTGTTTTCTCATCTTCTTTCCATCACTGATTGATGTCCCGCCATCAGTGTGTGAATGCGTGTGTGAATGGGTGAATGTGGAAATAGTGTCAAAGCGCTTTGAGTTCTTTAAAAAGGTAGAAAAAGGCGATACAAGTATAACCATTTACCATGTACAGTTGTACCTCAGCTTACAAGCATAAGTTGTTCCTTGACTGAGCTCTTAACTCAAAACACTTTTATCTGAAATCAACGACCATTAAAATGGAATTGGAATCAATTTAATCAATGCTTGGCCTCCCCAAAACACAATGTGAACATGTAAAAAAACACACGTTTAGATAAGAATTATTGTATAAAAGCAGTACAATCAAATGTATTACTAGCTCCAGTAGTTTTATGAAGCAACGTATTTCTTCTGCGTTGCTTCTCTATCAAACACACCATCAGCAGCTTTTTCATATATTTCATATTATCGACTCTGCTTCAGTATGGTGCAGACTAGCAGTGCTGTGCTACACACCATGTTTTTGATTGTTTATGTAGTATTTATTACATTTTTGTTTGTCATTATGCTCTACTTCTGTTACTGTATGTAAAAACCTGCACTGCAACAACGCAATTTCTCCATTGTGGAATACAGTAAATAAAAGTCTATCCTATCCTAATATTAATGGAACTGGTTAAGCCTGTCAGCAACAAATGCACCATGACTATTAGGTTTGCTGCAGGGCCTGTGTGACGCAGCTCCCCGATAAGGGATTGGCCATAACTCCAGCCCTACGAGGCACCTGTGATTAAGGGCTAGATACTGTAAATAAACTGTGATTGTTCATTGAATTTTTACCCATTCATCTGATGAAACTCTCCCTAGCGTCTCTGTAGCAGATTAATGTCAGATTACACAATAAGTTTTGAAATCAACAGTATAAAGCAACCTTACCTGACCTGTGCAGTAGGTGTACGACCAACCATGTATTGCAGGGCTGTCCAAATCATTGCCGTGACCCGAACGTTCCAACTTTGACCTATAAAAACATTGTGACAGACTTCTCAAGCTGTCGTGCGGGTTCCAAGGACCGTCAAGGAAGGACATAGCGGCAGGCACGTATAGACTTCTTTATTTTTCAATAAAGATGGCTTTTCAGCTGCTCCGTCTGCCACTCGCTCTTCCGCTTGCCTTTCTGCTTCGGGCGTCGTCGCCTCTGTCCCGCTCTCAGTCTCTCTCTCTCCGTGTCAGCTACCCTCTGGCTCCTTCTCGTCTCTCCGCCTCACCCTTTGACGTTAACGGCTGTCGCCCTATTATACAGTGCGAGAGGATTACTTAATTTCCCCAGGTGCGGGTTGCGGGTCGCTCCCGGCGCAACCCGCCTCGCCACTCGCTCGCCGTCCACGCCTTCTCGCCACCATCTTGACCTGCCTCGCTGTCAGACTGCCGGCCACGCCTCTCCACAAACATATAATGCCTCGTAACTTATATCGTAGTGTGTTTGGGCTGATTTGTGTCTGTGATTAAAAAAAAAAAGCAGGCAGGATTGACGCAAAGTCAACGACTCTTTGCAAATTAAGTGAAGTGAAGTGAATTATATTTATATAGCGCTTTTTCTCTAGTGACTCAAAGCGCTTTACATAGTGAAACCCAATATCTAAGTTACATTCAAACCAGTGTGGGTGGCAATGGGAGCAGGTGGGTAAAGTGTCTTGCCCAAGGACACAACGGCAGTGACTAGGATGGCAGAAGCGGGAATCGAACCTAAAACCCTCAAGTTGCTGGCACGGCCACTCTACTAACCGAGCTAAACCGCCCCAGTAAGGGTGCCAAATGACCATGTGCTCTGTCAAGACTTGGACTATGACTTGGATTGTTTTTCCGATGCAAAGGAAAGTTGGCACGAGCGAGACGTAAATGTAAGTACATATTTATTTCTAAAACACTATACTAACAAAAGGCAAAACAAATGGCGCGCACAATGGCGGAGAACAAACTTGACTACTGAAAACAAAACTAGCACAAAGGCGTGACTATGGACAAAAAAAAACAAAAGACAACAACTGTGACATAAAAAAACAAAAACTTACGTGGCATGAGCAGGAGGGAAACTATGGGCAGAGTGATTAGCAGGCGTGGCATGTCATGAAGGGAGTAGGGGTATAAAGTCGCCAGGCTGACTTCCTGGCAACTTCCGGTTTAAATAATAGACGTGATAATTGCAAACAGGTGTGAGACATGAGGACAGGGGCGTGACATGAGAACAAGGTGAAAACTAATGAGTTGGCATGGTAATAAAACAAACAAGGAATTGCAGGAACAGGAACTGATTGTCCAAAATATAAAACCAAACATGACAAAAACAAAATATAATCCCATAGACGTGACAGTGTTCGAAGCAGAAGACAGGTTTCAAATTTCATGTGGGTCGAGGAGGAGGAGCTACAGTGTACCTCCTGCTTGCCTGACATAATCGCTATTGTGACATCCAGTGGAAAGATTTAAATTAAGCTTAGCTTTGCTATTCTGTTTAAAGCCTCCAACTTCCTCGCACATTTTGTCCAATCTGTGTCATTTTTGCCATTCGAATTTGTCTGTTAAAATTTTTGGTGGCACTCAAACACGCATGTCAACTGTCTAATTATGTCAATGAAGCAAGAACAGCAACATTTAACACTATATCAACTCTAATTTCAAAAATCCTTGAAAAAATTGTTGCGGAGCAGTTAAATGAACACTTAGCGTCTAACAATCTATGTGAAACCTTTCAATCCGGTTTCAGGGCAAATCACTCCACGGAGACAGCCCTCGCAAAAATGACTAATGATCTATTGCTAACAATGGATTCTGATGCGTCATCTATGTTGCTGCTCCTCGATCTTAGCGCTGCTTTCGATACCGTCGATCATAATATTTTATTAGAACGTATCAAAACACGAATTGGTATGTCAGACTTAACCCTGTCTTGGTTTAACTCTTATCTTACTGATAGGATGCAGTGTGTCTCCCATAACAATGTGACCTCGGACTACGTTAAGGTAACGTGTGGAGTTCCCCAGGGTTCGGTCCTTGGCCCTGCACTCTTCAGCATCTACATGCTGCCGCTAGGTGACATCATACGCAAATACGGTGTTAGTTTTCACTGTTATGCTGATGACACCCAACTCTACATGCCCCTAAAGCTGACCAACACGTCGGACTGTAGTCAGCTGGAGGCGTGTCTTAATGAAATTAAACAATGGATGTCCGCTAACTTTTTGCAACTCAACGCCAAAAAAACGGAAATGCTGATTATCGGTCCTGCTAGACACCGAACTCTATTTAATAATACAACTCTAACATTTGACAACCAAACAATTAAACAAGGCGACACGGTAAAGAATCTGGGTATTATCTTCGACCCAACTCTCTCCTTTGAGGCACACATTAAAAGCGTTACTAAAACGGCCTTCTTTCATCTCCGTAATATCGCTAAAATTCGCTCCATTCTGTCCACTAAAGACGCTGAGATCATTATCCATGCGTTTGTTACGTCTCGCCTCGACTACTGTAACGTATTATTTTTGGGTCTCCTCATGTCTAGCATTAAAAGATTACAGTTGGTACAAAATGCGGCTGCTAGACTTTTGACAAGAACAAGAAAGTTTGATCACATTACGCCTGTACTGGCTCACCTGCACTGGCTTCCTGTGCACTTAAGATGTGACTTTAAGGTTTTACTACTTACGTATAAAATACTACACGGTCTAGCTCCATCCTATCTTGCCGATTGTATTGTACCATATGTCCCGGCAAGAAATCTGCGTTCAAAGGACTCTGGCTTGTTAGTGATTCCCAAAGCCCAAAAAAAGTCTGCGGGCTATAGAGCGTTTTCCGTTCGGGCTCCAGTACTCTGGAATGCCCTCCCGGTAACAGTTCGCGATGCCACCTCAGTAGAAGCATTTAAGTCTCACCTTAAAACTCATTTGTATACTCTAGCCTTTAAATAGACTCCCTTTTTAGACCAGTTGATCTGCTGTTTCTTTTCTTTTTCTTCTATGTCCCACTCTCCCTTGTGGAGGGGGTCCGGTCCGATCCGGTGGCCATGTACTGCTTGCCTGTGTATCGGCTGGGGACATCTCTGCGCTGCTGATCCGCCTCCGCTTGGGATGGTTTCCTGCTGGCTCCGCTGTGAACGGGACTCTCGCTGCTGTGTTGGATCCGCTTTGGACTGGACTCTCGCGACTGTGTTGGATCCATTGTGGATTGAACTTTCACAGTATCATGTTAGACCCGCTCGACATCCATTGCATTCCTCCTCTCTAAGGTTCTCATAGTCATTATTGTCACCGACGTCCCACTGGGTGTGAGTTTTCCTTGCCCTTATGTGGGCCTACCGAGGATGTCGTGGTGGTTTGTGCAGCCCTTTGAGACACTAGTAATTTAGGGCTATATAAGTAAACATTGATTGATTGATTGATTGATCAAACACCATAATTCCAAGACCAATTTGTGAGGGGGGCTAAGAAAATAATCAATTTTCAATAAACTCAATTATGATACACAGCACAAGCATGATCAATATAAAATTAGTTTTAGCTGAATTTGACCAAAGAATATTCAACAAAATAATCAAGCTTTTAACAAGCCACAATGGCAAAAATGTTTCACGTGCAAAGGTTGTCACGTCAGGGCTTTTGCAGTTTACTGCGGGGTCGTTCTCCCAGGAATGCAGACAGACTACTCCGGACAAGGCGTGCAGGTAAAAACATGATTTAATTCTCAAAACTTAAAAAGATACAAAAACGGAAAACAAGGCGTAGGCACAACGTGCTGATCGCACTTGGAGCTAAACTAACACTTAGCATAGACAAAGTACCATGAATATTCATGAAACTGGGGCATGAAACAAGACTTACGTAGCAAAGCATGAAGCAAACAACTAGAGACAAGGCAAAACTCACATAACAGGTGCATACAGCAAACAATGATGCCAGGCCGACGGACCGGCAAAGGTTGATTGATTGAAACTTTTACTAGCAGATTGCACAATACAGTACATATTCCGTACAATTGACCACTAAATGGTAAGTTTCTCAACTTGTTTAAGTCGGGGGCCATGTTAAATTAATTCATGGTACAATATAGCTCGGTTGGTAGAGTGGCCGTGCCAGCAACTTGAGAGTTGCAGGTTCGATTCCCTCATCCGCCATCCTAGTCACTGCCGTTGTGTCCTTGGGCAAGACACTTTACTCACCTGCTCCCAGTGCCACCCACACTGGTTTAAATGTAACTTAGATATTGGGTTTCACTATGTAAAGCGCTTTGAGTCACTAGAGAAAAGCGCTATATAAATATAATTCACTTCACTTCAAATATATACTATCAGCATAATACAGTCATCACACAAGTTAATCATCAGAGTATATACATTCAATCAATCAATCAATGTTTACTTATATAGCCCTAAATCACTAGTGTCTCAAAGGGCTGCACAAACCACTACGACATCCTCGGTAGGCCCACATAAGGGCAAGGAAAACTAGCACCCAGTGGGACATTGAATTATTTATGTGGCACTTAGTGATTTATTTGGATTAAAATAGTTGCCCCCCCATTAAAAACTCTTTAAGGTCAGAAAACTCGATTTAAATACTGTTTACAGACCAATTTTTGTGTGATGTCAGGGTTTTCTATTTATTTCTATGCAGCATGCAATATTTAGTTTCGCCAGCAGAGAGCGCTTGGTGCCATTGGTATCAGTAGCTGGCACCAGAATAAGTTTGTCAGGACGTGATATGAAAAAAACAGATGCATCAAGCTCCGGTTGTAACGCGGTGTTAATTGTTTTGCAGTTTGATCCTGATAAATAAATGTGTCGCACAAAGAAAGAGTTGGCCCATCTTAGGATAATGCCTCTTATTACGGTAGTGCTCGGGTAGCAGGTGAGCGGGCGAACACTAATTGTAGACAGGTGAACATAATGAGCAACCAAAACAAACTCAAAAGGTGCACAAACATGAACTAAAGGAGTCCAAAACTAACAAAAAACCCAAAACACGGATCATGACAAAGGTGATTTGGAGCCAAAACTGTGACGTCTCGGTGGCATTGTGGTGACGAGTTGTTCTCTCGTAAAAGGCAGCAAAGATGGAACACAGCGTGAGGTTAAATAAACTTTGATTGTTCATTGAATTGTGATTTATTTACACACTAAAGAAAACTATAAAACAGACTAGGAAACACTTTACATGAAGGCACTAACAAACAAAACAACAGAACTAGCGTGGAAGCTAGAAAGAACAGAAAGCGCTAGCGTGAGAACTAGGGAAAAGAACAAACAAAATAGCGTGGAAGCTAATCGAGCGCTAATCAATCAATCAATCAATGTTTACTTATATAGCCCTAAATCACTAGTGTCTCAAAGGGCTGCACAAACCACTACGACATCCTCGGTAGGCCCACATAAGGGCAAGGAAAACTCACATCCAGTGGGACATCGGTGACAATGATGACTATGAGAACCTTGGAGAGGAGGAAAGCAATGGATGTCGAGCGGGTCTAACATGATACTGTGAAAGTTCAATCCATAATGGATCCAACACAGTCGCGAGAGTCCAGTCCAAAGCGGATCCAACACAGCAGCGAGAGTCCCGTTCACAGCGGAGCCAGCAGGAAACCATCCCAAGCGGAGGCGGATCAGCAGCGCAGAGATGTCCCCAGCCGATACACAGGCGAGCAGTACATGGCCACCGGATCGGACCGGACCCCCTCCACAAGGGAGGGGGGGACATAGGAGAAAAAGAAAAGAAACGGCAGATCAACTGGTCTAAAAAGGGAGTCTATTTAAAAGCTAGAGTATACAAATGAGTTTTAAGGTGAGACTTAAATGCTTCTACTGAGGTGGCATCGCGAACTGTTACCGGGAGGGCATTCCAGAGTACTGGAGCCCGAACGGAAAAAGCTCTATAGCCCACAGACTTTTTTTGGGCTTTGGGAATCACTAATAAGCCGGAGTCCTTTGAACGCAGATTTCTTGCCGGGACATATGGTACAATACAATCGGCAAGATAGGATGGAGCTAGACCGTGTAGTATTTTATACGTAAGTAGTAAAACCTTAAAGTCACATCTTAAGTGCACAGGAAGCCAGTGCAGGTGAGCCAGTACAGGCGTAATGTGATCAAACTTTCTTGTTCTTGTCAAAAGTCTAGCAGCCGCATTTTGTACCAACTGTAATCTTTTAATGCTAGACATGGGGAGACCCCAAAATAATACGTTACAGTAATCGAGGCGAGACGTAACAAACGCATGGATAATGATCTCAGCGTCTTTAGTGGACAAAATGGAGCGAATTTTAGCGATATTACGGAGATGAAAGAAGGCCGTTTTAGTAACGCTTTTAATGTGTGCCTCAAAGGAGAGAGTTGGGTCAAAGATAATACCCAGATTCTTTACCGTGTCGCCTTGTTTAATTGTTTGGTTGTCATATGTTAGAGTTGTATTATTAAATAGAGTTCGGTGTCTAGCAGGACCGATAATCAGCATTTCCGTTTTTTTGGCGTTGAGTTGCAAAAAGTTAGCGGACATCCATTGTTTAATTTCATTAAGACACGCCTCCACAATGCTGGAATTCGTGGGAGCAAACAAGAGTCCAAGAAAGAATGGCAAACAAAGGCGGTCTTAAATAGGGAGAGAAATAATCAAGGGCAGGTGCGCATGATCAAAGGAGAGACAGGTGACACTAAATGGGTAACTATGACAACGGAACAAAACCAGGAAGTGCCACAAAGAACTGAGGAAGACAAATACTAAACAGAATGTGATAACAAACAGAACCAAAACCAGAATATGCCATGATCCAAGACGTGGATCATGACACAAAACACTGTCAATGATTTTTTTTAATTGAATTTGAAGAAAAAGCTGCATTGGCATTGAAACAAGTTTTGACATTGTAACATGTTTAATTAAACATATGAATACAAACAGGCTTCACGGTGGCAGAGGGGTTAGTGCATCTGCCTCACAATACGAAGTTCCTGCAGTCCTGGGTTCAAATCCAGGCTCGGGATCTTTCTGTGTGGAGTTTGCATGTTCTCCCCGTGAATGCGTGGGTTCCCTCCGGGTACTCCGGCTTCCTCCCACTTCCAAAGACATGCACCTGGGGATAGGTTGATTTGCAACACTAAATTGGCCCTAGTGTGTGAATGTGAGTGTGAATGTTGTCTGTCTATCTGTGTTGGCCCTGCGATGAGGTGGCGACTTGTCCAGGGTGTACCCCGCCTTCCGCCCGATTGTAGCTGAGATAGGCGCCAGCGCCCCCCGCGACCCCGAAAGGGAATAGGCGGTAGAAAATGGATGGATGGATATTCAGGCTAAGACCATTAGGAATATTTTCTTATCTGCCAAGCTGACTAAACAAATAAACAGCATATAGATGACAGAGATGTTGAAGTGTGATGATGCTCTCTCATCCTCTTGTTTACCAACATAAATGAGTGCTATGTATGGATCTCCACAGTTCAAAAATGCTTATAATGTGCGAGTATAAATGTGTTGGAACATAAGCGAATGTTTAAGATGGAAACATTTAAAAGGTAATAAACTATTACTATATACCGTATTTTCCAGACCATAGAGCGCATCAGATTATAAAGCGCACTGTTGATGAATGGTGTATGTTTGACCTTTTTTTACATATTAGGCGCACCGGATTATAGGGTGCATTAAAGAAGTCATATTATTATTATTTTTTTCGAAATGTCAAACACTTCCTTGTGGTTTTCATAACATGTAAGGGTGGTTTGTTTGGTCAAAATGCTGTATAGATTACGTTTTACAGATCATCTTCAAGCCGCTTTCTGACAGTCGCTTCTGGATGCGTCTTATTTACGTGGCTCACCTCCGGTAGCGTCTTCTGCCTGTCATCTGTGTCGTAGCGGTGTAGCGTGCAAGGACGGGAGTGGAAGGAGCGTCAAAAAATGGAGCTAACTGTTTTAATGACATTCAGACTTTACTTGAATCGATAACGGAGCAGCATCTTCTCATCCGGAAACAACAACACAGGAAATGTGTCTCGTAAAAAAAACGTCCAACCTGAACTCTAATAACTAAATTTCCTTGCGTGAATAATGTAAACTCACTATACCGGTATGTTTTAGCGCTTACATGGCAAGTTTACTGACAGATATAAGTAAGAACTTTACACTACTTTATTTTATTAATGGCAACAGCGGAGGATGAATAATGAAAATAAGAAGCTTATCAACTTCAGTGTCGGCGCGGACGTGTGCAATTTTTCAGGATTTACAAAGATCCTAAATACAGATCAGCAGGTACCAGAAGGTAAGAAAAGTTGCTCTTGCATAATATTGCGAAACCAAACACCAGATAATACGTCTTACCTTATACACACACCATAATTTTGATAGATTTTCGAGTGCCGTGTGTAATGTTCTATATGGAACATTTTAAAACGTTGGTGTTTTTTACTTTAGACCCATCGCAGTGCAGGCTACACTTATCCTTTATAGCCCTACGGAAATGAGATTTTCTCATTTAAACGGGGATAGCAGGTCCATTCTATGTGTCATACTTGAACATTTTGCGATATTGCCATATTTTTGCTGAAAGTATTTAGTAGAGAACATCGACGATAAAATTCCACACTTTTGGTCGCTAATAAAAAAGCCTTGCCTGTACCGGAAGTAGCAGACGATCTGCGCGTGATGTCACGGGTTATGGAGCTCCTCACATCCTCACATTTTTTACAATCATGGCCACCAGCAGCGAGAGCGATTCGGACCGAGAAAGCGACGATTTCCCCATTAATTTGAGCGAGGATGAAAGATTTGTGGATGAGGAAAGTGAGAGTGAAGGACTAGAAAAAAAAAGAATAATAAAACACTATACAGTGGGAGCGATTCGGATGTTATTAGACAAATTTACTAGGATAATTCTGGAAAATCCCTTATCTGCTTATTGGGTTACTAGTGTTTTGTTGAGATTATATGGTTGTACCTGTGCAACCTGAAGGTCGGCCCCACACCTTTCTTCAACACCAGTCGACGGGTGGTGACAATGCCCATCTCTGCCCTTCGCAAGGGACCCTCTTCGAAACACGATCTTTCGAAATGATCGCTGCATAATACACTGTACTTTGTGTGTGGTCCAATCCAATAGCGATAGTGTGCTTCAAGAAAGTGGCGTAAACCTGGTACTTTTGTCAATGGAATTTTGCACAGCAGGGGAAAAAAAAGCCGGAGGGGTGTGGCCACGGGTGTGGTGACCGCCTGTGTCTCCGAGGGAAGCCACGTTTATCGACGAGGCGAAGGCGGCCGGTGGGGCCGGGCTGAGATATTTTTTTTTCCCTCCTCACGGTGGAAGCCTCCGACGGTCGGGGGCGGCCGGTGGGAGGAGGCAAGAGAGTCCGCAGCTGCCTGTTTGACATGTGCAGGAGGAACAACGCAAGCTCTCCGCTCATGTCTACGGTAAGAGCCGACTTATTACCACCATTTTCTCACCGAAACCTGCCGGTTGACATGTGGTAGGGAACCGTGTTCGCTTGACCGCTCTGTTCCATAGTAAAGCTTCACTGTCATCTTTCGGGAATGTAAACAATGAAAGACCGGCTGTGTTTGTGTTGCTAAAGGCGGCCGCAATACACCCCTTCCCACCTACAGCTTTCTTCTTTGACGTCTCCATAATTCATTGAACAAATTGCAAAAGATTCAGCAACACAGATGTCCATAATACTGTGGAACTATGTGATAAAAACAGACGACTTATAGCTGTGAACTGTATTGGAACAAAATGTCCTCTACAAGGCGTGACGTCACGCGCACGCGTCATCATACCGCGACGTTTTAGCAGGGTACTTCCGCGCAAAATTAAAAAAAAATTTAATTTAATAAACTAAACGGGGCGTATTGGCATGTGTTGCAACGTTAATATTTCATCATTGATATATAAACTATTAGACTTCGTGGTGGGTAGTAGTGGCTTTCAGTAGGCCTTTAAGTTTGACTGCCATGTACTGGTCATGCTTATCATTACACTGTGTACCTAGTAAAATAGCTTTGAGGTGGGTGAGCTCAACTAAACGTATTTGTCAAGTTTTGAGGGGAAAAACGTTTTTAAGTGCGCCTTATTGTCTGGAAAATACGGTAAATGTGTGCTTTTCCTGCCCTTTAGTGTCTACCGTTAAGTCTGTGGTGTAAAATGAGTAAAACATCAACATAGTATTTTACTTTTTTTTTTTTATTCTATGCTTCTTATAATATTGGTAACAAATTCCTCAAATCACAAAATATAAATAAATAATAAATAAATGGGTTGTACTTGTATAGCGCTTTTCTACATTCAAGGTACTCAAAGCGCTTTGACACTACTTCCACATTTACCCATTCACACACACATTCACACACTGATGGAGGGAGCTGCCATGCAAGGCGCCAACCAGCACCCATCAGGAGCAAGGGTGAAGTGTCTTGCTCAGGACACAATGGACGTGACGAGGTTGGTACCAGGTGGGAATTGAACCAGGGACGCTCGGGTTGCGCATGGCCACTCTTCCACTGCGCCACGCCGGATGAAAGATTTGTGGATGAGGATAGTGAGAGTGAAGGACTAGAAGAAAAAAAAAGACAGGGCAGTGGGAGCGATTCAGATGTTATTAGACACAATTATTTGGATAATTCTGGAAAATCCCTTATCTGCTTATTGTGTTACTAGTGTTTTAGTGAGATTATAAAGTCATATGATAGTGTTCCTGAAAAAAATAAGCGTAAATGTAAAAACATTGCAATTTTTTCTGCGACTTTCTGTAAAAGAAGCCACGAATTCAAGCAATATAGGCCACAACAATCACGAAGAAAAAAAAACAACCCTGCAAAATCCTGGAGGAACTGCCACAATCCAATCTTTAGGCAGGGGTGCTTAGAATTGTCCTAACCCACTGATTGTAAACGACGCAAGGATTCTGACTCAGCACTTTTATCTTGACAGCACCCATAGTCCACACAGCGCTCGGGAGCCTGAAAGGTGACTATGTGAGTGTGAAGGGGAAGGAGACTGGGGTCTATGCCTACCTGAGTGTCCCCTTTGCCAAGCCCCCCCTTGGCCCTGCTCTGAGACTGTCTGCACCCCAGGATGTGGACAGGTGGGAAGGTGTGAGAGACGCCACCAAGCAGCCTCCCATGTAAGCGTTACTTAAGTATACTCTTAACCAAAATCAAGTCATTTGAATACATAAAGGTGTGTTTTCTCCAATGTTATGTGTTTTTATGCATTTGTACATAAAAATAAAAATATTCCTTTTCAGATGCATGCAAAGTAGACAGGTTCTTCGAGATGTGTCTGATCTGCTCGGCGGCTTGATTACAGAAATTCCTGACGTTTCCGAAGACTGCCTTTACCTCAACATTTATACTCCTGAGAGCAGAGCTCATGATGCTAAACTCCCAGTAAGAACACCTTGGTACTAGTTTTGGACTGTTGCTGTGGTTGATGTAGTGATGGCCACTGGAGTTTGTTTTCAATCACTCAATCAATGTTTACTTATATAGCCCTAAATCACTAGTGTCTCAAAGGGCTGCACAAACCACCACGACATCCTCGGTAGGCCCACATAAGGGCAAGGAAAACTCACACCCAGTGGGACGTCGGTGACAATGATGACTATGAGAACCTTGGAGAGGAGGAAAGCAATGGATGTAGAGCGGGTCTAACATGATACTGTGAAAGTTCAATCCATAATGGATCCAACACAGTCGCGAGAGTCCAGTCCAAAGCGGATCCAACACAGCAGCGAGAGTCCCGTTCACAGCGGAGCCAGCAGGAAACCATCCCAAGCGGAGGCGGATCAGCATCGCAGAGATGTCCCCAGCCGATACACAGGCGAGCAGTACATGGCCACCGGATCGGACCGGACCCCCTCCACAAGGGAGAGTGGGACATAGAAGAAAAAGAAAAGAAACGGCAGATCAACTGGTCTAAAAAGGGAGTCTATTTAAAGGCTAGAGTTTTGATAGATAGTACTTTATAGATTCCTTCAGGAAAATTTAAAATTTATTTAGATCCCCACTGGCTCCTGCCATAGCAACTGCTGTTATTACTGGGGTCTAAAATTTCAAAAAGGTTTTTACACACGCTTGGAGCTTGGGGATGCTGGAGCCTATCTAAGCTGCATTCGGGCGGTAGGCGGGGTACACCCTGGACAAGTCGCCACCTCGTCACAGGGCCAACACAGATAGACAGACAACATTTACACACTAGGGCCAATTTAGTGTTGCCAATCAACCTATCCCCAAATAATTTTTTTAAATCATACTAATCACACTTTTGAATTTGGGTTATCATAATTATTTGCAGGTTATTGCTCGCTTGCACAATCTAAATAAACTGAGAGAGAGAGCCCAACATTTTGACACAAAAGCAATTTTATTGTCAGAATGTCATCTCGGAACATTTAAAAGTTGATGAAAAATTTTACTTTGTTCAAAACTTGGCAACAGTTTCATCAAAAGTCCCATTGGAGTGAATTTTGAAGTGAAATTTTCCAGCGATTAATCTGCGTATAAACATGATTACTAATAATCATAATCATTGACCTGATCACGGCGCCTTTCAGGTAACCATCCACGACTAAGGTAAAGCAACATGTACATTCAAAATAAGTTGCGTGAGTAGTCTGTGTATAAACATGATTACTAATAATTATAATCATTATTTTTGACAGTCCTAGTACATGTATAAAGTCTTAATCTTTTACAAATAGTTACTGGATTCCTCATTTCCATGATCAGAAATCGAAGAAGGAAATTCCAAGCCACCATTGCTCTCTATTGCTGCGTCATCTGCATTAAATTAGTTTGAGGCAAGAGGTATAAAGAAGTGACTTTCTGTTGACTGACACGTGGAATGTTGTATGTTGTAAAATATTATTGGCTTTCTTATTGTTAAAATTGTGTTATGTTTGACTAAGGGGGGATGACTGCTCAGACACCAGGGGGAAGTAATGTTCAATAATTTATTAAACATAATGTATATATATATTATATATATATATATATATATATATATATATATATATATATATATATATATATATATATATATATACAAACCCCGTTTCCAAATGAGTTGGGAAATTGTGTTAGAGGTAAATATAAACGGAATACAATGATTTGCAAATCCTTTTCAACCCATATTCAATTGAATGCGTTTCAAAGACAAGATATTTGATGTTCAGACTCATAAACTTAATTTTTTTTTGGCAAATAATAATTAACTTCGAATTTCATGGCTGCAACATGTGCCAATGTAGTTGGGAAAGGGCATGTTCACCACTGTGTTACATCACCTTTTCTTTTAACAACACTCAATAAATGTTTGGGAACTGAGGAAACTAATTGTTGAAGCTTTAAAAGTGGAATTCTTTCCCATTCTTGTTTTGTATAGAGTTACAGTCGTTCAACAGTCCGGGGTCTCCGCTGTTGTATTTTACGCTACATAATGCGCCACATATTTTCGATGGGAGAGAGGTCTGGACTGCAGGCGGGCCAGGAGAGTACCCGCACTCTTTTGCTACGAAGCCACGCTGTTCTAACACGTGGTTTGGAATTGTCTTGCTGAAATAAGCAGGGGCGTCCATGATAACGTTGCTTGGATGACAACATATGTTGCTCCAAAACCTGTGCCTTCACAGATGTGTAAGTTACCCATGCCTTGGGCATTAATACACCCCCATACCATCAAAGATGCTGGCTTTTGAACTTTGCGCCTATGACAATTCAAATCGTTATTTTCCTCTTTTTTCTGGAGGACACCATGTCCTCTGTGTTACGACTGGTTGGCATAGTGATGCCAAATTGGTCCCTTCGTGGATGCGTCGGCATGAACACAGCAACGGTAAATTTAAATGATTTATTACACTTAACAAAAACAGACTATGAACAAAAACACTGGAGCTAACAGACAAACATAAACCAAGGGCGCTAGTATGAAAGCTAGGAATAGAAAATACAAAAACTATACTTGGCACGAAGCACACAAAAGAGTAAACAAAAAACATTCAGCATGAAAGCTGGAATATCAAGTGGCTTAGCATAAGAGCTAGCGAGAAAATACATACGGGTAGTAGACAGTCGTGAATGTTGCTCGAAGGCAAATTAGAGTCCCAGAAAGAATAACGAAAAGGGACAGGTTTAAATAGGGGAGTAATCAAAAAGTGACAGGTGTGCAGAAACCGTTATTAGCTGGTGGGATCAATGAGCAACCATGGTGACTGACTAAACAGGAAGTAAGAGTGTAGAACAACAGTGATACAACAACTGGAAGTATAAACCATATGTGGTGATCCAAGTAGCGGATCGCAACACTCTTTCCAAATATAATTTGAAATGTGGACTCGTCAGGCCTCAGAACACTTTTCCACTTTGCATCAGTCCATCTTAGATGAGCTCAGGCCCAGCCAAGCCGGCGGCGTTTCGGGATATTGTTGATAAATAGGTTGGGCTTTGCATAGTAGAGTTTTAACTTGCACTTACAGATGTAGCGACCAACTGTAGTTACTGAAAGTAGTTTTATGAAGTGTTCCTGAGTCCATGTGGTGATATCTTTTACACACTGATGTCGGTTTTTGATGCAATACCGCCTGAGGGATCAAAAGTCTGTAATATCATCACTTATGTGCAGTGTTTGGTCCAGATTCTCTGAACTTTATGATGATTTTACGGACCGTAGATGGTAAAATCCCTAATTTCCTTGCAATAGCTCGTTGAGAAATGTTGTTCTAAAACTGTTCGACAATTTGCTTACAAAGTGGTGACTCTCACCCCTTCCTTGTTTGTGAAGTGAAGTGAAGTGAATTGTATTTATATAGCGCTTTTCTCTAGTGACTCAAAGCGCTTTACATAGTGAAACCCAATATCTAAGTTACATTTAAACCAGTGTGGGTGGCACTGGGAGCAGGTGGGTAAAGTGTCTTGCCCAAGGACACAACGGCAGTGACTAGGATGGCGGAAGCGGGAATCGAATCTGCAACCCTCAAGTTGCTGACACGGCCGCGACACCAACCGAGCTATACCGCCCTTGTGAATTACTTAGCATTTCATGGAAGCTGCTTTTATACCCAATCATGGCACCCAACTGTTCCCAATTAGCCTGCACACCTGTGGAATGTTCCATATGTGTTTGATGAGCATTCCTCAACTTTATCAGTATTTATTGCCACCATTCCCAACTTGTTTGTCACGTGTTGCTGGTATCGAATTAAAAAAAAAAAAAGTTTATCAGTTTGAACATCAAATATGTTGTCTTTGTAGCATATTCAACTGGATATGGGTTGAAAATGATTTGCAAATTATTGTATTCCGTTTATATTTACATCTTTCAATTTCCCAACTCATATGGAAAAGAGAGTTTGTATATATATATATAAAATAATCAGAGGTGGGTAGAGTAGCCAGAAATTGTACTCAAGTAAGAGTACTGTTACTTTCGAGATGTATTACTCAAGTAAAAGTAAGGAGTAGTCACCCAAATATTTACTTGAGTAAAAGTAAAAAGTATGTTGTGAAAAAACTACTCAAGTACTGAGTAACTGATGAGTAACCTGATTACGGCAAAAAATAATGCACAAAAACATAAAAATAGCAACGAGCAAATTCAGAGCCAGGAATATCTCTTAAGCTACTAAAACAATTTTATATATTAAATAATAGTACATTAAAATAAAATTAAAAAAAATGGCACATTGAGCCACAATAACTTAACAGCACCATAGCCTCAGTAGGCATTCATTGATTTGATTGATTGATTGATTGATTGATTGATTGATTGATTGATTAAAACATGTATTAGTTCCAGTTAGTCCAGAACGCGGCAGCACGACTTTTAACAGGGGCCAGGAAACGCCAGCATATAACCCCAATTCTTCAGAGTTTGCACTGGCTCCCTGTTCATTTTAGAATTGATTTTAAAACATTGCAGTTTGTTTTTAAATCTTTACATGGACTGGCACCTCAATATATCTCGGACCTCATCCAAATTTACATCCCTGCGCGCGCTCTGAGGTCCGATTACGCTTGCACCTCCTGGTACCCCAGCACCTCCAAAACCCTCAAATCTAGACTCCAAACATCCCAGAATAAGCTAATCCGGTTACTTTTAGACCTCCACCCCAGATCACACCTCAATCCAACCCACTTCTCCAAAGTGGGCTGGCTCAGGGTGGAGGACAGAGTAAAACAACTTGCACTGAGCCTAGTCTATAAAATCCGCTACACCTCCTTGATACCGAAGTACATGTCCAACTACTTCCTTAACGTTAATGACCGCCATAACCACAACACCAGGGGGAGCTCCACAAACCACGTTAAACCCAGATTTCGATCTAACAAAGGTCTTAACTCATTCTCTTTCTATGCCACATCAATGTGGAATGCACTCCCAACAGGTATAAAAGTAAGTGCATCTCTATATTCCTTCAAAACCGCTCTAAAACAACACCTCCAGGCAACTTCAACACTTTACTAATACCCTCCTCCATTCACATCCCATCTCCCCGGATTATAAACAACTCAAATGTACTTCTAATGTATATACTTGTTCTTATGCTATGTGAACTCACTATGTTCTCTGCTGGCTGTACATATCCTACTAAATAAGACCTACACTGTTTCAATGTCCACATTTCTCTGTTGATGCAATTGTTGATGACTGAAGTTCTGATATCAACCAAAGCTCCTCATCCCACCCCCCGGATTGTAAATAATGTAAATAATTCAATGTACATACTATGATGATTAACTTGTGTGATGACTGTATTATGTTGATAGTATATATTTGTACCACGAATTGATTAACGTGGACCCCGACTTAAACAAGTTGAAAAACTTATTCGGGTGTTACCATTTAGTGGTCAATTGTACGAAATATGTACTGTACTGTGCAATCTACTAATAAAAGTATCAATCAATCAATCAAAAAAGCCAGCTCCAGCTCGTGGTGCCCAAGACCAGACTTAAGACCAGGGGAGACAGGGCCTTCTCTGTGGTCGGCCCTAAGCTCTGGAACACTCTGCCGCTCCATGTTCAAACTGCTTCCACAGTGGACTCTTTTAAGTCTCGTCTTAAGACCCACTTTTATTCTTTGGCTTTTAACACTACGTGAGTTGTGTGGTCCTCTGTCCTCTGTTGTCCTCTGTGTTTTTTATACACTTTTATTTTTATTTTACTGTTTTAATTGATTTTACCCTTTAAAATAGTTTTTAATCATATTTGTTTTCATATTGTTTTTATTGGTTTTATTTTTATTCATTTTTTGTTTTATTCAGTCATTGGTGGAGCACAATATTGTTTTTAACATGGCTGTGCAGCACTTTGGAAACGTTATTGTTGTTTAAATGTGCTATATAAATAAAGTGGATTGGATTGGATTGGATTGTACAGTACAGTACAGTACATATTCGTACAATTGACCACTAAATGGTAACACCCCAACAAGTTTTTCAACGTTTATCAATTACTTAGTAAATGACCAAGTCGAGGTGATCTACCTCATATATACATATACATACACACACATATCATACATACACACACAAATCATTTATACACACACATATCATATATATATATATCCATCCATCCATCCATCATCTTCCGCTTATCCGAGGTCGGGTCGCGGGGGCAACAGCCTAAGCAGGGAAACCCAGACTTCCCTCTCCCCAGCCACTTCGTCTAGCTCTTCCCGGGGGATCCCGAGGCGTTCCCAGGCCAGCCGGGAGACATAGTCTTCCCAACGTGTCCTGGGTCTTCCCCGTGGCCTCCTACCGGTTGGACGTGCCCTAAACACCTCCCTAGGGAGGCGTTCGGGTGGTATCCTGACCAGATGCCCGAACCACCTCATCTGGCTCCTCTCGATGTGAAGGAGCAGCGGCTTTACTTTGAGTTCCTCCCGGATGGCAGAGCTTCTCACCCTATCTCTAAGGGAGGAGGAAACTCATTTCGGCCGCTTGTACCCGTGATCTTATCCTTTCGGTCATGACCCAAAGCTCATGACCATAGGTGAGGATGGGAACGTAGATCGACCGGTAAATTGAGAGCTTTGCCTTCCGGCTCAGCTCCTTCTTCACCACAACGGACCGGTACAACGTCCGCATTACTGAAGACGCCGCACCGATCCGCCTGTCGATCTCACGATCCACTCTTCCCTCACTCGTGAACAAGACTCCTAGGTACTTGAACTCCTCCACTTGGGGCAGGGTCTCCTCCCCAACCCGGAGATGGCACTCCACCCTTTTCCGGGCGAGAACCATGGACTCGGACTTGGAGGTGCTGATTCTCATTCCGGTCGCTTCACACTCGGCTGCGAAACGATCCAGCGAGAGCTGAAGATCCCGGTCAGATGAAGCCATCAGGACCACATCATCTGCAAAAAGCAGAGACCTAATCCTGCGGTTACCAAACCGGAACCCCTCAACGCCTTGACTGCGCCTAGAAATTCTGTCCATAAAAGTTATGAACAGAATCGGTGACAAAGGACAGCCTTGGCGGAGTCCAACCCTCACTGGAAATGTGTTCGACTTACTGCCGGCAATGCGGACCAAGCTCTGGCACTGATCGTACATATACATGCATGTATATTCATTATAACACCTTAAACATGTGAACAAAAACAGCAAAATAAATAAATATAAATTATATACTGTATATATATATATATATATATACATATATATATATATATATATATATATATATATATATATACATACATTTACATACATGTATATTCATTATAACACCTTAAACATGTGAACAAAAACAGCAAAATAAATAAATATAAATTATATACTGTATATATATATATATATATATACATATATATATATATATATATATATATATATATATATACATACATTTATATATACAGTATATAATTTATATTTATTTATTTTGCTGTTTTTGTTCACATGTTTAAGGTGTTTTAATGAATATACATGCATGTTTAACATATAGATTCCTATCTTTCATGAAGACAAGAATATAAGTTGGTGTATTACCTGATTCTGATGACTTGCAATGATTGGAATCAGACGTTCACGTTTTCAAATGGAGGAGAAAAAAAGTTCCTCTTTTCTGTCTAATACCACATGAAAGTCGTTGGTTTTTGGCATCTTATCTGTCCAGCTTCTATATTCGTTTTTATACACTTGACAATAAATACATTGGCGGCAAACTCCGTCGCTTGCTAGCTTGTTTGTGCTGGCTTTCGGAGACTCTTATTTTGTTAGCGCAGGCGCGATGGAGCGGCGCTTTTATTGTGAAGACAGGAACTGTTCGATCAGTCTTTAGGTTTTTGACGGGAAGTACGGTTGGAATAAAAAGTGTCTTTTTTCCTTTACATTTTTGATTGATTGATTGAAACTTTTATTATTAGATTGCACAGTACAGTACATATTCCGTACAATTGACCACTAAATGGTAACACCCGAATAAGTTTTTTAACTTGTCATGTGACCGCCTGGCTCTGTTTGATTGGTCTAACGTCACGAGTGACTGCATGTGATTGGTGAAACGACGCAATGCGTAGATTCTACTTTGAAGCTCTGTCATTGACCAAAACAAACATTAATAGATCGATAAAAAAAAAGTAGCGAGTAGCGAGCTGATTGTAGATAAATGGAGCGGAGTAAAAGTAGCGTTTCTTCTCTATTAATATACTCAAGTAAAAGTAAAAGTATATTGCATAAAAACTACTCGTAGAAGTACAATTCATCCCAAAAGTTACTCAAGTAAATGTAACGGAGTAAATGTAGCGCGTTACTACCCACCTCTGAAAATAATAATGAACAACACTAACTAATAAACTAAACTTAGGAAATGGAGTGTGTGACACAACCCAGGAGTGTGTATGTGTGAGGCTATGTGTAAGGTTAACTGAAGGGGAAGACTCGGGAAGGCACTGCGGGAGAGCAACACGGACGTCAGAAACACGAAGGGAAAAAAATGCAGAGAGAGAGCATAAGGCTTACGGTACACAAAGAGCTAACCAAGTTCCCGCATGGACCTATCCAGCTCGCCCTCTTCTATCCCAGGTTTGCAGAATGTTGATTGTCTGCAGGCTTGTCGCTGCGTGGGAGTGCTGCTCTCAGCGTGATCCGGGGTGTGTCCGGGCGAGCAGTCAGAGGAGGAACTGTGACACTCAGTTACAGAAGGGAAGCGGGTTTAAGTCCACGCCGTGACAAATCGTTTTTCTAACAAAATTGAAAACCGAAAACCTTCACTGTTAACCAAGCCTGATAGAAATATATTCGTATAATACACATCCACTTCACATTCTTGCAGATTTGTATTAATACATTTTAACATAAATTAAGCATTTTTAAGCAGATGCATAGCTAAATACACTAAAAGTATCTATAGTGGAGTACTAGAGTAGTATTGGCTACTAGGGGAGACCAAACCAATTAGAGTATGCTGTTGAGAATTGTGGCCACTGATTGGCTCAGCCTAAGACAGCATTACTATACTGAAATAAAGGAATGTAAACGTGACCAAAGTGTTATTTCATGTCTGGAGGGCTCTCATATTGTTGAAAATTGTATTTAGAAGGTCATAAACAGGTTTTTTATGCTCTTGCTTCAAAAATATTTCATTTATTTATATTACAAATTAGTTTTGCTTACAATCTCGTTGTACAATGTACATTGACAATAAAGATATATTATATTCTATTCTATTCTATTCTATTAAAATAATTGATTGCTACTTTGCGAAAATTCATTAATCACAGTCATATCCTGAACCTATTAACTGCGATAAACCAGGGACGGTTGTATGTTCCACATTGACACCGAGTAGCTTTACTTCAGTAACCTGTTCAATGATAGAACCTCCCACTTCTTTTAAAATATATTTCTAACATACATTTACTCTTCTCTACAATAAAATTCCTTGTATTGTATTTAATCCAATTTTCTCTCCGTTTGAGTTTGGCATTTAAATTGTTATTAAGTTTAATAGTTCTGTGCCTTGAGTGAACGCTGAAAAAAGGAAACAGACCAACAAAAAAAAAATGCAGAGGATCTCAGGAGGGGAAACCACACCAGAACATTTGTAGTATTCATAATCAGCATGTCATTTAAACATTTTGAAAAAGCTAAATATGAGTATTTTTTGTCTGTGTTTGAACAGGTGATGGTGTGGATCCATGGTGGCGGGTTTGCCATTGGTTCAACTTCATCGTTTGATGGATCTGCCTTGGCTGCTTATCAGGATGTGGTGGTGGTTCTGATCCAGTATCGCTTGGGAATTTGGGGCTTTTCCAGGTAATTATTATTGTAAAACCATCCAGAGAACATTGGAGTGACAACTTTTTTAAAGAAAAGGAGAGAATGAATATACGTATGTGTGTATATATATGTATGAATAGGTGTGTGTATGTATGCGTGTATGTATGTATGACCGTTCCCCCCTTCGCCTTAGGGTAGGAGGGGGGTAAACTCTTTGACTGTTGTTTGTGTGTATGCACCAAGCAGGAGTTCAGAGTATTCAACCTTCTTGGATACTTTGCAAGGGGTCCTGTATGGGGCACCGGCAGGGGATTCCATAGTCTTGCTGGGGGACTTCAACGCGCACGTGGGCAATGACAGTGACACTTGGACTGGCGTGATTACGAATAACTGTCTCCCTGAACTGAACCTGAGTGGTGGATTGTTTTTGGACTTCTGCGCTAGTCAAGGACTTGCGATAACAAACACCATGTTCAAGCATAAGGATGCTCATAGGTGTACCTGGTACCAGAGCACTCTAGGCCAAAGATCAATGATCGATTTTGTAATCGTATCAGCTGATCAGAGGCCGTATGTTTTGGACACTCGGGTGAAGAGAGGGGCTGAACTGTCAACTGATCACCATCTGGTGGTGAGTTGGGTCAGATGGCGGGGGAAAACCTCTGGACAGACCTGGCAAACCCAAGGGGGTGAACTGGAAACGTTTGGAGGAGTCCTCTGTCAGGGAGGACTTCAACTCTCACCTCCGGCGGGACTTCTCTGCCATCCCTGTGGGGGTTGGGGATATTGAACAGGAATGGGCAATGTTCAAAGCTTCTATTGGTAAAGCTGCAGCTGCGAGCTGTGACCAGAAGGTCTTAGGTGCCTCAAGGGGCGGTAACCCTCGAACACCCTGGTGGACAGCGGTGGTCAGGGAAGCCGTCCCAGGGGACTCCGGAGGCATTTGCAAGGTACCGACAGGCCCGGAGGGCAGCAGCCGTGGCTGTGGACGAGGCTAAGCAGAGGGTGCGGGAGCAGTTCGGGGAATCCATGGAGAAGGACTATCGGGCGGCACCAAAGTTGTTCTGGAAGACCATACGTCACCTCAGGAGGGGGCAGCAGGGAACCATCCAAGCTTTGTACAGCAGGGATGGAACTCTGCTGACTTCAAGTGAGGAAGTCGTAGGGCATTGGAAAAAGCACTTTGAGGAACTCCTGAACCCAACTTCATCAGACACACCCTCCCTGACATGAGCGAAGCCTGAGGATGATGGGGGTTCGACGTCGATCTCTCAGAGTGAAGTCACTGAGGTAGTTAAAACAACTCCACAGTGGCAAAGCTCCGGGAGTTGACGAGATCCATCCAGAAATGCTGAAGGCTCTGGGTGTTGAGGGGCTGTCTTGGTTGATACGCCTTTTCAACATTGCGTGGAAGTCTGGGACAGTGCCGAGGGAGTGGCAGACTGGGATCGGGTACCCCTATTCAAAAAGGGTGGCAAGAGGGTGTGTGCTAATTACAGGGGTATCACACTACTCAGCCTCCCTGGGAAAGTTTACGCCAAGGTACTGGAAAGGAGGGTCCGGCCGATAGTTGAACCTCATATTTAAGAGGAGCAATGTGGACTCTGTCCTAGTCGTGGAACAACTGACCAGCTCTTTACTCTTGCGGGAATCCTGGAGAAGGTCTGGGAGTATGCCTATCCAGTCTACATGTGCTTTGTGGATTTGGAGAAGGCATATGACCGTGTCCTCCGGGAGATCTTGTGGGAGGTGCTGAGGGAGTACGGGGTGAGGGGAACCCTGCTGAGGGCCATTCAATCTCTGTACAACAAAAGCGAGAGTTGTGTCCGGGTGCTTGGATGTAAGTTGGATCCATTTCCAGTGGGGGTTGGTCTCCGCCAGGGCTGCGCTCTGTCACCTATCCTGTTTGTGACTTTCATGGACAGGATTTCTAGGCAGAGTCGTGACCATGGCGGAGAGGGTATACGTCTTGGGGGGCTAAAGGTTGCGTCACTGCTTTTTGCAGATGATGTGGTCCTGATGGCACCTTCGGTTCGTGACCTTCAGCTCTCACTGGATCGGTTCGCAGCTGAGTGTTCAGCGGCTGGAATGAGGATCAGCATCTCCAAATCTGAGGCCATGGTTCTCAGCAGAGACTCCGTCCCAGGTGGAGGAGTTTAATTATCTCGGGGTCTTGTTCACGAATGAGGGAAAGATGTAGAAGGAAATCAGCTGGAGAACCGGAGCAGCTGGGGAAGTATCGAAGTCTCTCTGCCGCACTGTTGTGATGCAACGAGAGCTGAGCCAGAAAGCAAAGCTCTCGGTCTACCGAGCTATCTACATTCCTACTCTCACCTATGGTCATGAAATGTGGGTCATGACCGAAAGAGTAAGATCGCGGATACTAGCGGCCAAACTGAGTTTTCTCAGACGGGTGGCTGGCATCTCTGTTAGAGATGGGGTGAGAAGTTCAGTCACCCGAGAGAGACTCGGATTAGAGTCGCTGCTCCTTCGCTTGGAAAGGAACCAGCTCAGGTGGTTCGGGCATATTGTGGGGATGCCTCACAAGTGTCTCCATAAGGAGGTCCTCGTTTCACGTCCCACTGCGAGGAGACCCCGCGGCAGAGCAAGGACCAGATGGGGGGGGATTACATCTCCTCTCTGGCCTGGGAACGCTACGGGATCCTCCAGGAGGACGTTGCTAATGTTGCTCTAGAGAGGGAAGCCTGGGGGTCTCTGTTAGAGCTGTTGTCCCCGCAACCCGATTCCGGATAAGCGGTTGAAGATGGATGGATGTGAATTTGTATGTACAATATATTTGTCTCCCAGAGAGCCCAGCCCACAACAGCAGGTGCGGTGCCCAAGTAACAAGGGACGACTGATCCCAACGCAGCCAAGCTAGCCAGTGACAGAAACTGCATTTGTAATAGAAAAATACAATTCTAATTTGTTTAAAACAAACAAACAAAACCAAAGAGGCTTTTTCTTTTTTTTCTTAAATGCACCCTTTCAACAGGTTACTGTACCATCAAAAGCGTATTATTTTACCAAACACATCTAAATAAATATTCCACTTCAGCCATTTTTTCTTTAACCCTCAAATGTAATGCGAGTCATTTTCCATTTTCCATATTTCCTTTATAATTACCATCCGCAGATTCGGGCTGAGATTTATACCTCATCTTGTGATGGCTTTAATAGAATCTGTAAAAACCAACAACGATCTTCATTTCGTAACTCTGACACTTGCAGACATTTTGATGCAACTTCGGAAGCATATTTGTCCACATAGCCGTGATCACATTGTACAGCCTAATAAGAGTTGGACTTAATGGGTGCGTCGGACTGTGCCAGGAGTATGTTTGACGGACGTGGAACACTGATTGGTGTGTGATGTGTGTCTCATGTAGCACAGGAGATGAGCACATGTCCGGTAACTTTGGCTTGCTGGATCAGGTCCAAGCACTCCGCTGGGTCCAGAAGCACATTCACAACTTTGGAGGAGACCCATCTTCTGTGACCATATTTGGAGAGTCTGCTGGCGGAGTGAGCGTTTCCCTGCTGGTGAGGATCAACTTCTTTGTTCCGAGTGGCGCACGTTCACAGAGACCCTGATTGTGGTTTGATCCCCAGCTTCTCTCACCTTTGTCCCACGGCCTGATCCACCGAGCCATCGCTCAAAGCGGCACTGCTGCAATGGACGCATTAGTGACGAATGATCCTCTGCCCGTAACCAAGGTTGATGCATCTTCAGTCAAAAATAGTTTTGGGGTTTCACGAGGTCATGTTTAACCCAGTCCTTCGTGTTCTGCGTCTTCAGGCTATCGCCAATAGAACAGGATGTAACATTGAGAGTACACAACACATCGCTGACTGCTTGAAAAACCTGGATCCGGACACCATTTTGAAAATTACAGAACAGGTACGCAGAATGGATTTAAACTTGTGAGAAATTAGACACACCATTTACAAACCTGTTAATGACAAAATAGATCAACATACATTATTGTTAAACATATGGTGTGAATGCATTATTAGTAATGGATATGGAGAAGGGGTTAGAATTGAATAAGCTCTGCTTTTTCTACTCCTTTTCCAACCAAACAAAAATAATATCATACATGTTTTGTTTTTTAAATATGGTGCAAAAAAAATAGTAATGGGCATGGAGAAAAAGTAGGGTTAAATAAGCTGTGCTTCTTCCTACTCCTTTTCAGACTAAACAAGTGTGTAGGAGTCTATGTGAACAAATGATGCAAAATACTGGTATTTATTAGTTATTACATAGAGAAGGGGCGGGAATAAATCTGATCTGCTTCTTTCCACAATTATCAGACTAAAATTAAGAGTAAACATGGAAAAATATGGTGCAAATGGATTCTTAGTAATGGGCATGTAAAAGGGGTAGGAATAAACAGCCTGCTTCTTCCTACTCTTTTTTTTTTTGGACTTGTTGAACATACTGTATGTGTGATATGAATGAATTATCAGTAATAGGCTGCCATGAATGCAGTTTATGATTTAATTATTAGTTACGGACATGGAAAAGGTGTACAAAATAAACCGTCTGCACTTTACTTAATTATTAGTAATTGACATAGAGAAAGGTATATTATTAAATAAGATTCTTCTTCCTACTCCTTTTTGGAATAAACATAAAATAGTGTAAGCATCAACTTATTAAACATACTGTATGATGTAAATTATTCATCAGTTAGGGATACGAATAAGGGGTAGGATTAAATAAATGTTGCTTCTTACTACTCCTTTTCAGACTAAACATGAGAATAATTTCCCCACACCTAGTGTGTGCGTGTGTGTGTGTGAAAATCATTGGTACTTTAAAATAGTATAAGAGTCAACATGTTAATTATATGGTGCAAATTAATTATTAGTAATGGACACGAAGAAGGTGTAGCGTTAATAAAAAAATGTGCTTCTTCCTACTCCTTTTCAAAATAAACAAATTGTGTAAAATTCATCATGTAAACAATATGGTGTGAATTATCAATAACAAACATGGAGAAAGAGTAGGATCAAATAAACTCTGCTTCTCCCTTTTAGTAAACATAACATTTAGTCAAATTCAACATGGTAAACATATGGTGCCAATGAAGTATTAGTAACAGGCATGGAGAACAGAGAATTCAATTAATTTGGCTTCTTCTAACTTTTTTTCCAGACTAAACATGAATAGTGTAAGAGTCGTGTAAAAATATGGTACAAATTAATTATTAGTCATTATTATTATTGCCCCAAGTGGAGGAGTTTAAGTACCTAGGAGTCTTGTTCACGAGTGAGGGAAGAGTGGATCGTGAGATCGACAGGCGGATCGTCGCGGCATCTTGAGTAAAACGGACGTTGTACCGATCCGTTGTGGTGAAGAAGGAGCTGAGCCGGAAGGCAAAGCTCTCAATTTACCGGTCGATCTACGTTCCCATCCTCACCTATGGTCATGATCTTTGGGTCATGACCGAAAGGATAAGATCACGGGTACAAGCGGCTGAAATGCTCTGCCATCCGGGAGGAGCTCAAACTAAAACCGCTGCTCCTCCACATGGAGAGGAGCCAGATGAGGTGGTCCGGGCATCTGGTCAGGATGCCACTCGAACGCCTCCCGAGGGAGGTGTTTAGGGCACGTCCAACCGGTAGGAGGCCACGGGGAAAACTCAGGACACGTTGGGAAGACTATGTCTCCCGGCTGGCCTGGGAACGCCTCGGGATCTACTGGGAAGAGCTAGATGAAGTGGCTGGGGAGAGGGAAGTCTGGGCTTCCCTGCTTAGGCTGCTGCCCCCGTGACCCGACCTCGGATAAGCGGAAGAAGATGGATGGATGGATGAATTATTAGTAATGGACTTGGAGAAGGTGTAGGATTAAGTAAGGTCTGCTTCCTACTCCTTTTCAGACTTATCAAATTAAATATTGTAAGAGTCAATTCATTAAACATATTCTATGATGTGAATGAATGATCTGTTATGGGCACAGATAAGAGGTAGGATAAAATAGGCTCTACTTCTTCCTACTCCTTTTGGAACTAAACAAAAAATATTGCTCTAAGAGGCAACACGTCCGTCCATCCATCCATCCTCCAACACGTAAAGGACATCAATGGTGAGGTCAAGAATCCTGAACACTTCTGTTATGCTTAGGCAACACGTAAAAATGTTAATGAATCATTAGTAATGGGCATGGAGAAAGGGTGAGATTGAATAAGATATTCTGCCTCCTCCTTGTCAGACTAAACGTGAACTATTGTGAGTCTACATGTAAAATATATGGTCTGAATTAATTTGCACAAATAGACACAAGAGAAGAGGTCGGGTTGAATAAGATCTGCTGCTCCGTACTCCTTTTCGGACTAAAAACATTAATTATTTGAGAGTCACCATCAGAATCAGAATAATCTTTGTTAGCCAAGCGTGTTTTACACGCAATGAGTTTGACTTAATACGGTGCTCTCTTTGTTCTATGCAAGGAACAAGGAAAAACACAACAATGTAATAGAAATGGCGCAAAGGCATTCTAAGTAACAAGCATGGAGAAAGGTGAGGATTAAACAAATTCTGCTTCTTCCGACTCCTTTTCAGACATTGGAAATTGTGCACGTGCAATTGTGATGTCCCTCAATGTAACTTGTTCAATGTTTACTTATATATCAATCAATGTTTACTGATATAGCCCTAAATCACGAGTGTCTCAAAGGGCTGCACAAGCCACAGCGACATCCTCGGCTCAAATCCCACATCAGGGCAAGGAAAAGCCTCAACCCAATGGGAAAATTAGAAACCTTGGAGGGGACCGCAGATGTTGGGACCCCCCCACCCTGGGCGACCGGTGCAATGGACGTCGAGTGTGAAGTTTATGTTTGAAAATATTTGTGTTGAACTTGTTCAACACAAATATTTACAATTTGTGTGTATTAAAATTGCTGACGATGTTGTCATTTTCTTGTGGCTGCTGTCTCTTATCTTCCCAAGGAAAAAACGAGGAAAATTTACATTAATATCGACAGAGTCTTCCTGAAAAAACCTGTGAATGAGCTGTTTGAGAAACAGGAAATTCTGAAAGTACCTTTCATGACTGGTGTCAACGATCACGAAGGCGGCTGGTTGCTTCCTGCTGTAAGTGCCATCCATTCAGCTTGTGCCCAGAAGTTGCAGTCAAGAAAAAACCCTAGTATACTTCCTTTTTTTAGTATGTCTTACCCCCAAACTGGACTGAAGGAATAGACCGAGAGCAGTTTGTTAACGGGTTTTCTGTCTACAACCCCAATGTAAGAAGGTTCATAATATTCTGTTCCTTTGTGTCACTTTCTCATTTTGAGTGTTTTTCTCTAAACTGTCTTTTCCAGCCTGAAGAATCCATCATCACTGATCTGTGGGTAGATGAATATGTCGGAGTTGGCGAAGACCGTGTAAAAATTAGAGACGCTTTTACCGAGATGCTGGGAGATATGCTGTTTGTCATTCCTGCCATTAAGACTGCAAATGCTCACAGAGGTATTTTTATATAGGAGAGAAGAAGAATGGAGTAGTGCCTATAAAGTTAAAGTACCAATGATTGTCACACACACACACACACACACCTGGTGTGGCGAAATTATTCTCTGCTTTTGACCCATCACCCTTGATCACCCTCTGGGAGGTAAGGGAATAGATAGATAGATAGATAGATAGTACTTCATTGATTCCTTCAGGAGAGTTCCTTCAGGAAAATTAAAATTCCAGCAGCAGTGTACAGAGTTGAGATCAATTTAAAAAAAAAAAAAAAAGTAAAAAGTAAATAATGGGGGTTTAAAAGGAAACAAAATAGAGAATTATTACAAAAAGAATAAAAACAATGGGAATAACAATATAACAGTAAAATAAGAATATAACAAGACAAAGTAGGCAGTAGTGACCATGTTATGAAAACGGTTTGCACTGTTAATGTTTTGCATCCCCTGTCATCCTAATACCCCCCCGTCCCCCGTCCCAGAGAGGAGTTGTACAGTCTAATGGCGTGTGGGACAAAGGAGTTCTTGAGTCTATTAGTCCTGCACTTGGGATGAAGCAGTCTAGAACTGAACAGGCTCCTCTGGGTACTGATAACACTATGCAGAGGGTGACTGGCATCATCCAGGATGCTCACTAGTTTGTCCACAGTCCTCTTCTCTGCCACCGTCACCAGTGAGTCCAGTTTCATTCCCATTGTAGAACTGGCCCGCCTGATCAGTTTCTCAAGTCTGGAGCTGTCCTTCTTAGATGTACTGCCCCCCCCCCCCCCCCCCCCCCCCCCCCCCCAGCACACTACCATGTAGAACAGAACACTGGCAACCACAGACTGGTAGTACATCCACAGGAGTTTTCTACAAATGTTGAAGGAGTGCAGTCTCCTGAGGAAGTACAGCCTGCTCTGTCCTTTCTTGTACTGGTGGTCCGTGTCAACAGTCCAGTCCAGCTTATTGTCCACCCAAACCCCGAGGTACTTGTTAGAGTCCACGGTCTGTACCTCAACTCCCTCGATCACAATAGGTTGTGACCGTGGACTCGACCTCCCAAAGTCAATGACCAGCTCCTTGGTCTTTGACGGATTGAGCTGCAAGACGTTCGTGTGGCACCAGACAACAAAGTCCCTCACCAGGTTCCGAAACTCCTCCTCTCTGCCGTCCCTGATGCACCCGACGATGGCTGTGTCATCCGCATACTTCTGGATGGAAGTAGTGAGCATCAGCGGTGGCCGCGCCCGGGAATCCTTTTTGGTGATTTAACTCCCAAGTCCAACGCTTGATGCTGAGAGTCAAGCAGGGAGGTAATTGGTCCCATTTTGGGGGGGTTTAGTGGGGGTTTGTTTTATGACCGGAAGTGAGGCGTGGCCTCCATGGTCTCACTAGTTTAGGGAGGGCTAGCGGAGGGAATGATTTATGACCCCTGAAGTGGGCATGACCTATAGCACTGGTTCTCAAATGGGGGTATGCGTACCCCTGGGGGTACTTGAAGGTATGCCAAGGGGTATGTGAGATTTTTTAAGAATATTGTGAAAATAGCAACAATTCAAAAATCCTTTATAAATATATTTATTGGATAATACTTCAACAAAATATGAATGTAAGTTCATAAACTGTGAAAAGAAATGCAACAATGCAATATTCAGTGTTGACTGCTAGATTTTTTTGTGGAAATGTTCCATAAATATTGATGTTAAAGATGTATTTTTTGTGAAGAAATGTTTAGACTTAAGTTGATGAATCCAGATGGATCTCTATTACAATCCCCAAAGAGGGCACTTTAAGTTGATGATTACTTCTATGTGTAGAAATCTTTATTTAGAATTGAATCACTTGTTTATTTTTCAACAAGTTTTTAGATATTTTTTATATCTTTTTCTCCAAATAGTTCAAGAAAGACCACTACAAATGAGCAATATTTTACACTGTTATACAATTTAATAAATCAGAAACTGATGACATAGTGCTGTATTTTACTTCTTTATCTCTTTTTTTCAACCAAAAATGCTTTGCCCTGATTAGGGGGTACTTGAATTAAAAAAAAATGTTAACAAAGGGTACATCACTGAAAAAAGGTTGACAACCACTGACCTATAGTATACAGTATATCGGGCCACCATTTTAATTTGTAGGGTTTTTTTTTTCAAGCCATCTGCCATTTTGGTTGTAGTTCTTAACAGAGCTTCTCACCCTATCTCTAAGGAAAAGGCCCGCCACCCGGCGGAGGAAACTCATTTCGGTCGCTTGTACCCGCGATCTTGTCCTTGCGGTCATGACCCAAAGCTCATGACCATAGGTGAGGATGGGAACGTAGATCGACCGGTAAATTGGGAGCTTTGCACGTATCAAGTAAAGTCATCATACAGTATATCGAAGAAAATAAAGCAAAACAGTCAATAGCCATAACGCTTTCTAAGAAAATCTGATTTTTTTGTTAATTTCACCTTTAAAGGGGAACATTATCACTTTTTCATAAGGGTTAACACCAATACAAATCAATTCCCAGTGGCTTATTTTATTTTTCGAAGTTCTTTTCAAAATTTTACCGATCACGCAATATCCCCAAAAACTGCTTCAAAGTGCCTGATTTTCACCATCGCTATATCCACCCGTCCATTTTCCTGTGACATTACTGCCAGATGCCAATACAAAACAGCAAGATATAGCGACATTAGCTTGGATTCAGACTCGGATTTCAGCGGTTTAAGAGATTCAACAGATTACGCATGAATTGAAACGGATGGTTGGAGTGTGGAGGCAGATAGTGAAAACGAAATTGAAGAAGAAACTGAAGCTATTGAGCCATATCACGACAGACAGCGGAACGGGAGGAAGTGCAAGCGAATTCGGCGATCGCCTTCTAACTTACGATTGGTATGTGTTTGTTTGGCATTAAGCATTTAAGTCTCACCTTAAAACTCATTTGTATACTCTAGCCTTTAAATAGACTCCCTTTTTAGATCAGTTGATCTGCCGTTTCTTTTCTTTTTCTTCTATGTCCCACTCTCCCTTGTGGAGGGGGTCCGGTCCGATCCGGTGGCCATGTACTGCTTGCCTGTGTATCGGCTGGGGACATCTCTGCGCTGCTGATCCGCCTCCGCTTGGGATGGTTTCCTGCTGGCTCCGCTGTGAACGGGACTCTCGCTGCTGTGTTGGATTCGCTTTGGACTGGACTCTCGCGACTGTGTTTGATCCATTGTGGATTGAACTTTCACAGTATCATGTTAGACCCGCTCGACATCCATTGCTTTCCTCCTCTCTAAGGTTCTCATAGTCATCATTGTCACCGATGTCCCACTGGGTGTGAGTTTTCCTTGCCCTTATGTGGGCCTACCGAGGATGTCGTAGTGGTTTGTGCAGCCCTTTGAGACACTAGTGATTTAGGGCTATATAAGTAAACATTGATTGATTGATTGATTGATAAATGTGGGTGGAGGGAAAGACTGGATGCAAATATAGTATATATCATATATGATGCAATATGTACATACAGCTAGCCTAAATAGCATGTTAGCATCGATTAGCTGGCAGTCATGCCATGAGCAAATATGTCTGATTAGCACATAAGTCAATAACATCAACAAAACTCACCTTTGTGATTTCGTTGACTTTATCGTTGGAAATGCATCTGCTTTGAGTGTCGCAGGATATCCACACATCTTTGTGCCACCTCTGTCGTAGCATCGCTATCGTCGGTAGCGTGCGAGGGACTTCCGCATCTTTTGACCACTGGTGCGGTGCAACTTGAATCCGTCGATTGGTATGTGTTTGTTTAGCATTAAATGTGGATGGAGGGAAAGGCTGGATGCAAATATAGCTACAAATGAGGCATAATGCAATATGTACATACAGCTAGCCTAAATAGCATGTTAGCATTGATTACCATGTCGTGACCATTGAT
Source organism: Nerophis ophidion (assembly GCF_033978795.1). Classification (NCBI taxonomy): domain Eukaryota; kingdom Metazoa; phylum Chordata; class Actinopteri; order Syngnathiformes; family Syngnathidae; genus Nerophis; species Nerophis ophidion. The sequence continues at coordinate 38,582,310 of NC_084622.1, forward strand.
ATGTCTGATTAGCACACTCCACGTAAGTCAACTTGAATCTGTCCCTGATTGTGTTGTTACACCCTCTGACAACACACCGACGAGGCACGATGTCTCCAAGGTACAGAAAAAAGTCGAAAAAACGGAAAATAACAGAGCTGATTTGATTTGGTGTGTGTAATGTTTGAGAAAATGGCAGACTGCTTCCTGTTGTGACGTCACGGGTGAAAAGTCATCGCTCCGACAGCGAACAATTGAAAGGCGTTTCAATCGCCAAATTCACCCTTTTAGAGTTCGGAAATCGGTTAAAAAAACGTATGGTCTTTTTTCTGCAACATCAAGGTATATATTGACGCTTACATAGGTCTGGTGATAATGTTCCCCTTTAAGAAACCCATTCTGATGTATCCTCCGCTGACCCGCCTTTGTAGGCACCACTTCATTCTTCTTGAGTACAGAAAATGCTGTTCTTTTTGAAGACGCTGCATACACTTTCTGCCTCATAGATGCAGGTGTCCCAGTGTACTTGTACGAGTACCAGCATGCCCCTCACTTTTTGAGAGCTCGTAGGCCAAGCTTTGTCAGGTCTGACCATAGAGACGAGGTGTTTGCCATTTTTGGATTTTGCTTTACCACGACCCACATCCGATTAACTGGTGAGATTTTAAATGCTGTCTGTTTGTTTCTTGTATTAATAATTTTTCTTTTAGATGCATGTCCGGAAGAGGAAGAAGTACTTAGCAAGACTTTGATGAGTTACTGGGGTGCCTTTGCTCGCACGGGGTAACAAACCAGACCTGGTTGATCACGTTGCAAAGCGGGAATCAAGCATTAAGACGTCTTCTTGTTGCATTTATGTAGGTCTCCTAATGGGGATGGACTTGCTCACTGGCCAAACTATGGAGGAGAAGAACACTTCCTGGCAATAAGTGAAAAGAAGCAAGTCACTGGTCAGCACTTGAAACAGTCTCGCTTTCTCTTCATGACTCAGATCCTGCCAGAGAAACTTCGACTGCATCTGGAGAAGCTGGAGCGCAGTGAACTGTAGCAGACGGACATCATTTCAACCCGATGATCGATTGTGATGCATTTACTGGAGGTGGTTAAACTGATGAACGTAGTTAACAATAGTTAGGTAGATACTTTATTGATCCAGCAGGAAATACTCAAAAATCAATGCAATTGTATGAAAGTTTGAAACAAGATATTTTCATTGACTATAAGAGACGTGCACTTTTTACAGTTTCAAAAATGCTATCCCCAAAAAAATTAAGAATTGAACGGGTAAACTTTAATGAAATGTTTCATTTATATCATTAAATAATGTAAAAGGGGAAAAAAAAGTGAATGTCTCAAGCGGCGACAGGAGAAAAGCTATACTGCAAAATAGGAAATCTAGAAATATTAATATAAAAATACAATAACATGGCAACAGAACAAGCAAATCCATTTGAGTTGACAGAATACGTAACATTTGTTATTTTGACAAGTCAACTGGTGTCGTTCTGAAGAAGAGAAGTCGTCTAACATAGAAAGTGCCCATCGAGAAAAAATATCATTTGAGTACAAAATAAGTATCTTTTAGTTTGGGCATTAAATCTTGCTTGAATTTCACTTTTTGCAGTGTAGCTTGCACCAAAAATGGATTTTTAGAAACAAAGATGCTTATCACGGATGCTACAGATGCAGTTTTTTTTTTTTTTTTTACTCCATGGCACTTGAGGTAAAAGAGTATGGACGGTCAAATGGGACAAAATTAAATAAATCTTAAAACAATTACTTAAATGTGTCATTTATAAATCATCAAATCAATCATTTTAATCATAAATACTAGAATTGATTAAATATTGCATTTTTTCAATAAGATTTCTTATCATTTGATTTAAATTCTTAAATTTATGATTATTGAAGTTTACCAATGAAACATTTAAATTACATTTAATCATTTATTGATTTAATTATTCCTCAATTTGATTCCATGGTTTAATAATTTAATAGATTGACACATTTGTATTAAGATTACATATAATAATTTAAAAAATGGTTTCAGTAATCAATGACTGACACATAAGTAATTATTTACAGATTTTTACCCATTTGGCCCTCTATAAAACAGCAGTCGGGGAGGAATTGTATGTACGATTACAATAAAAAACACAATTACAAAGAGAAAAAAACAGATGTGAAAAGTTAATTAGTTTGCTTATTTAAAATGAGCCCTATAGTAGTACAGAATACAAAGCAACAATAAGGTTAATCATTAAAATTAGTCACGTAATGATGAATTGGAGATTTCTACATTTTGGTTCAGATGATTGGGACACAATTTGAAGATGCTCAAGTACTTTTTGGTGTGCAAATGTTAATATAGCTGCAGTCTACCACAAATATGCTGCCCAGTCTGCGCAGTGTATTTATTTACTATACTGCCTGGAAAAAGTGCACTTGTTGTAGGAAAGCTACTGGGCAACAAGTCATAACATGATACACAAACATACACTCATACAGTACTTGGTATACTTCCATATGAATTTTGATTGAAGGGGTTTTTCAAATATATAGTTAGATAGTCATGTATGGGAAAAATAGAGGAAGGTTTCTGGTGAAAGGCAAGGTATACATTTCAATAAACAGAACAAGTAATACATTTCAAACAATATGCTGCAATTTCACAAAATCCAGTGCAAGTTGTATAGCTTATGTTCTACTTTTCTAACACATCTTTCCAGTTGACATTATCAAGTAAGGTGTGGTGAGATCATGCTTCGGATTATTCCAAAATGAAAATGTTAACACTAACTCTCAATGAGCACGAAATCTGAATGTCAGCGTTTGACAAGAGTTAAAACATAGCCCTGTTACACATCTTGCTTTAATAATGAAATTATTCAGGATTAAAACAATTTTGTGGGCCAAAGAAAACTGTACCTGAGAAGCTGTCTTTTTTTTTTTCCGCAGGGATTATCTACTGTAGCAAACTAAAGTGACAAACCAAGAGCAGCATGTGTGTATAGTGGAGCATACCGGCCACTGAATTGAAATGCATTAGCTTCACACACGCGGTTCTAAAATCAGAGGCACATACAGTTTGCTCCTTAAAAAGTGGCATGAAATATCGCTCCTGTTTTTCCTGGAGGGAATAAATAAATAAATATTGTGACCCGTTGTCATGCTGCACTGGCCTTCCAAAGGGAGTGCTTGGGTCTGCGAGATAAAACTGCCTTGATTGGACAGGTAAATTAAATGTTTGACAAACATGTATAGATAAAAGCTGGAAAACGTGTCATGAGCTAATATATATTGTAACGCGGCAAGAGGAGGGGGATACAGAGGTTATTTGGGTATAATGTACTGTATATTATTATTATCATTATGCATTGCACTGCCGGAAGGGACCTAAAGCTGGGATCATCAGGATGTCCAAGACTGCATGTTGCGGAGCATGGCCTCGAATTGCTCCATGTTTTGGGCGTGTGCGTGGGCGAGGCCGTCCGTCAGGCGGCTGTAGAGACTGAAGGACTTCAACTCCAGCCAGATGAATCCGAAACGGTCCTCGTCAAACAGCACGAAGAGGCCAGGGGTGCGCTCGGGACTTGTAAAGCCATGTCCTGCAATCAGGCCTGTCCCGTAGAAGCTGATATGGATGTACAAATAAAAAATAAAAAAAAAGGTCAAAGTCTGGTCAATGTTTGAACAGATGCAGGTTTGCTTATAGTCAAGTCAAAACACCTCAATGAAGCAGAACACTGGACATGAATGGGATAATATCTAATAACAACAACCTAACAAGCAGAGATGTAGCACCACTTTCTGGGCCTCCGTACACAAAACTCCCTCTTCCCACTCTAAACCCAATGGTGCAGAAATATGGGGAAATAACTAGAAAAGTACAATTCATTCATTAACCTTATTAGAAAAAAGATCAGTTAGAATAATACATAATGTTGGATATAGACAACATACAAACTTAAAAACTTTTAGAAGCGCTGACTCTGAGCTGAGGAGGGCTTTAAAACCGAACTGGAACAGCTCAGTGATACCATTATCCTCTAAGAAGGGCAACAACTGACTGTAGACAACCTTCTCTAATATTTTGGAAATGTATGGAAAATTAGAGATAGGTCTAAGGATAGAGAGGAGAGAGGGGTCGAGGCTTGGTTTTTTAAGAAGAGGTCGTACCACTGCATGTTTAAACTCTACTGGAACTATTCCAGAAGAGAGGCTACTATTGATAATGTTAAGGACACTTGATCCAATAGTAGCAAATACCTCCTTAAACAGGCGAGGTGGGAGGGCATCTGCAGGAGAACCAGAGGGCTTCATATGACTAACTGTGTCATTTAAAAAAGAAAAGGATGGAAAAGAGAAGAGAAATGCAGAGGAACAGAAGGGTCATATGAAGGCTGGGATAAACTGGCTCTAGTTGACGCAATTTTGTCAGTGAAAAAATGGAGACCATTTTCACAGAATTCAAAAGAAGCATCAAAACCCAACAGATTTGGGAGCATCAAGGACAGTGTTAATAGTTTTGAACAGAACTCTGGGGTTGTTACAGTTAAAAGATATAATCTGAGATAGATATATATTCATCTCTGCTTTTACAGTCATCTGAAAGGAAAGAAGGCTTTTTCTAAAAATGGCAAAGGACACATGCAGCCTGTCCTTTTTCCATCTTCTCTCTGCTCTTCTGCATTCGCGCCTTAAGACCTTTAGTACATCAGTATGTGGAATTAAATTATGGAGTGAATTAAGCAAAGAAATCAAACAATGTACTAATATGATCCAATTCCAAGAAACTCTTCAAACTTAAAGTGTTTACAAAGTACAAAGAAGAAGAACCATAATAAACATTCTGAATGTATTGGTAATCTTATTTATCTCAACATATGAAATGCAACTTACTTCACTAGTTATTTTTATATTTTTTAATCATACTACATATGTAGTATATTGTGAATAAATTGAAAACAGGAAGTGAACAAAAGTGTTAGCAACTACTAAGGTAAAGGAAAAGGGGTGGGATTAAATAAGCTCTGCTTCTTTCTACTGGGACGGCGTGGCGCAGTGGGGAGAGTGGCCGAGCGCAACCCGAGGGTCACTGGTTCAAATCCCACCTAGTACCAACCTCGTCACGTCCGTTGTGTCCTGAGCAAGACACTTCACCCTTGCTCCTGATGGGTGCTGGTTGGCGCCTTGCATGGCAGCTCCCTCCATCAGTGTGTGAATGTGTGTGTGAATGGGTAAATGTGGAAGTAGTGTCAAAGCGCTTTGAGTACCTTGAAGGTAGAAAAGCGCTATACAAGTACAACCCATTTATCATTTATCATTACTCCTTTTCGAACATGTTGAAAAGAAAAATTGGAAATTGTGATGTATCATGTTGTTTGCATGTTCGAAAGAAACTCAAACTCAACTCCAGTAAACGTCCCACTTAATATGTTTACAGTACATGCACTAAAACACTAATTGCATAAAGTTAAAAATAGCTTTTTAAAACACATGCAGAAACCTTAATTAACTTTTTGACGGGGGACGGCGTGGCGAAGTTGCTAGAGTGGATGTGCCAGAAATCTGAGGGTTACTGGTTCAATCCCCACCTTCTACCATCCTAGTCACGTCTGTTGTGTCCTTGGGCAAGACACTTCACCCTTGCTCCTGATGGGACCTGGTGAGCGCCTTGCATGGCAGCTCCCGCCATCAGTGTGTGAATGTGTGTGTGAATGGGTGACTGTGGATGGTGAAATCCCTAAATTACTTGCAAGAGCTCCTTGAGAAATGTTGTTCTTAAACTGTTCGACAATTTGCTCACACATTTGTTCACAAAGTGGTGACCCTCGCCCCATCCTTGTTTGTGAATGACTGAGCATTTCTTGGAAGCTGCTTTCATACCCAATCATGGCACCCACCTTTTCTCAATTAGCCTGTTCACTTGTGAGATGTTCCAAATAGGTGTTTGATGAGCATTCCTCAACTTTCTCAGTCGTTTTTGCCACTTGTGCCAGCTTTCTTGAAACATGTTGCAGGCATCAAATTCCAAATGAGCTAACATTTGCAAGAAATAAAGTTTTAAAGTTTGAACATTAAATATCTTGTATTTGCAGGATATTCAATTGAATATAGGTTGAAAAGAATTTGCAAATCATTGTATTCTGTTTTTATTGACGATTTCCACAACGTGCAAACTTCACCGGTTTTGGGGTTTGTATATTAGATGTTACACTAATATGTTTTGTTACATATGACAAAGCTAAGACGTTAAGTTTTTTTTTAGATCCTTCAGCATATATTGATTGACGTACATTGTATTGTTTTTAGTATCTTTAGTACAAAATGTGTGAAAGTAGTCCTCGCATCCTTCAATTTTTCTGTATGCGGCACTCGCTGGAAAAAGTTTGGATGCTCATGGACTCGATTAACCACAATTTTATGTTGTTTTTTTTATGTCATTATTTCAACAATAATATTTAAAATGACTTACCATTTTCTGCAGGTGCGAGGATACACCTCATTTCGAGCCATGACTCCTAGAGGCAGAATGAAGGGCTGCGTCTCAGGAGGACCAATGTCTTCGCTTGGACCCGCCTGGCAACCGTCTGAACCAACGCCATGATTGACCTCAAGCGCCTCTGCTGAGCTAACACCGCCACATGCTCCCTCTGCTGGTACCGTCACCAGGGCGGGAGTGTCTTCTCTCGCCTCGCTCCGGACTTGTTGGTGTACCCCAAGTACGAGTCGTGACAACTCCTCTACATTGCGCTGATGTTCCAAGTCCGGGAGGACTAGAGGCTGGCTCAAATCAACATCCAAAGTCAGTTGCCCAGCAGGGACGTTGGGGTCTCCCTGTATATAAAGTGCAAAATACTGTTAGCATTACCTTTAGCATATTACAGCTCATTCTTTAATAGCAATTGTTACCTTTCACATATGAACTAATATGGTACCAGTTCCTGATACCTGGGGTACCGGTCCTCAACGGTGCCAATTTTCGGTACTTTTCTGTGTGTTCATAAATGTTATTTTTTTAATATTGAAATCTAATTATTTAATGCAATAGCTGAATATGATAACGGTGCTGGCCAGATTTGATATCTTGTTTTCATACACTTCTGAATCTCATTTGCAGGTATATTTGACTTGCAATTCCAAGATGTTCGATAGCAGTAGCGTATTCATACTTGCCAACCCTCCCGGATTTTCCGAAGACTCCCAAAATTCAGCGCCTCTCGCCAAAAACCTCCCGGGACAAATTTTCTCCCGAAAATCTCCCGAAATTCAGGCGGAGCTGGAGGCCACGCCCCCTCCAGCTCCATGAGGACCTGAGTGACGTGTCTGAGAGTGTGTCTGCCCAATGACGTTTTAACTGTAGAATGATCGAGGGCAAATTCTTGGTTTCTTATGTGGGTTTATTGTTAGGCACTTTCATTAACGTCCTCCCAGCGCAGTAACAACACACAACAACAGCAGTCACGTTTACGGCTACCACTCTAGTCTGCCGTAAACAGCATGTGACACTCTTAAACAGGACAATACTGCCATCTACTGTACATGCACCAGCACAACACCTCCAGGCAACTTCAACCCTTTACCCTCCTACATTCACATCCCATCTCCCCGGATTGTAAATAACCTAATGTAAAAAAT